>NW_026280915.1:0-13630 GCF_023373465.1 Oncorhynchus keta | reverse complement strand
CCATGGTTAACCTCTCTGAATCAGACCAGCCTGTCCAGACCAACGTTAACCTCTCTGAATCAGACCAGCCTGTCCAGACCAACGTTAACCTCTCTGAATCAGACCAGCCTGTCCAGACCATGGTTAACCTCTCTGAATCAGACCAGCCTGTCCAGACCAACGTTAACCTCTCTGAATCAGACCAGCCTGTCCAGACCAACGTTAACCTCTCTGAATCAGACCAGCCTGTTCAGAACATTGTTAACCTCTCTGAATCAGACCAGCCTGTCCAGACCATCGTTAACCTCTCTGAATCAGACCAGCCTGTCCAGACCAACGTTAACCTCTCTGAATCAGACCAGCCTGTCCAGACCAACGTTAACCTCTCTGAATCAGACCAGCCTGTCCAGACCAACGTTAACCTCTCTGAATCAGACCAGCCTGTCCAGACCAACGTTAACCTCTCTGAATCAGACCAGCCTGTTCAGACCATCGTTAACCTCTCTGAATCAGACCAGCCTGTCCAGACCATGGTTAACCTCTCTGAATCAGACCAGCCTGTCCAGACCATCGTTAACCTCTCTGAATCAGACCAGCCTGTCCAGACCATCGTTAACCTCTCTGAATCAGACCAGCCTGTCCAGACCATGGTTAACCTCTCTGAATCAGACCAGCCTGTCCAGACCATCATTAACCTCTCTGAATCAGACCAGCCTGTCCAGACCAACGTTAACCTCTCTGAATCAGACCAGCCTGTCCAGACCAACGTTAACCTCTCTGAATACGATACCTGATCCTAGACTAACACTGCTACTCTGAATCAGACCAGTAGAATAATAGTGAAGACATCAGTACTATGAAATAACACATATGGAATCCTGCAGTAACCAAAAAAAGTGTTAAGCAAATATCTACAGTGGGGAGAACAAGTATTTGATACACTGCCGATTTGCAGGTCTCACAGACCTGTTAGTTTTTCTTTAAGAAGCCCTCCTGTTCTCCACTCATTACCTGTATTAACTGCACCTGTTTGAACTCGTTACCTGTATAAAAGACACCTGTCCACACACTCAATCAACAGACCCCAACCTCTCCACAATGGCCAAGACCAGAGAGCTGTGTAAGGACATCAGGGATACAATTGTGTACCTGCACAAGGCTGGGATGGGCTACAGGACAATAGGCAAGCAGCTTGGTGAGAAGGCAACAACTGTTGGCGCAATTATTAGAAAATGGAAGAAGTTCAAGATGACGGTCAATCACCCTCGGTCTGGGGCTCCATGCAAGATCTCACCTCGTGGGGCATCAATGACCATGAGGAAGGTGAGGGATCAGCCCAGAACTACACGGCAGGACATGGTCAATGACCTGAAGAGAGCTGGGACCACAGTCTCAAAGAAAACCCATTAGTAACACACTACGCCGTCATGGATCAAAATCCTGCAGCGCACGCAAGGTCCCCCAGTTCAAGCCAGTGCATGTCCAGGCCCGTCTGACGTTTGCCAATGACCATCTGGATGATCCAGAGGAGGAATGGTAGAAGGTCATGTGGTCTGATGAGACAAAAATAGAGCTTTTTGGTCTAAACTCCACTTGCTGTGTTTGGAGGAAGAAGAAGGATGAGTACAACCCCAAGAACACCATCCCGACCGTGAAGCATGGAGGTGGAAACATTATTCTTTGGGGATGCATTTCTGCAAAGGGGACAGGACGACTGCACCGTATTGAGGGGAGGATGGATGGGGCCATGTATCGCGAGATCTTGGCCAACAACCTCCTTCCCTCAGTAAGAGCATTGAAGATGGGTTGTGGCTGGGTCTTCCAGCATGACAACGACCCGAAACACACAGCCAGGGCAAATAAGGAGTGGCTCCGTAAGAAGCATCTCAAGGTCCTGGAGTGGCCTAGCCAGTCTCCAGACCTGAACCCAATAGAAAATCTTTGGAGGGAGCTGAAAGTCCATATTGCCCAGCGACAGCCCCGAAACCTGAAGGATCTGGAGAAGGTCTGTATGGAGGAGTGGGCCAAAATCCCTGCTGCAGTGTGTGCAACCTGGTCAAGAACTACAGGAAACGTATGATCTCTGTAATTGCAAACAAAGGTTTCTGTACCAAATATTAAGTTCTGCTTTTCTGATGTACAAAATACTTATGTCATGCAATAAAATGCAAATGAATTACTTAAAAATCATACACTGGGATTTTCTGGATTTTTGTTTTAGATTCCGTCTCTCACAGTTGAAGTGTACCTATGATAAAAAATACAGACCTCTACATGCTTTGTAAGTAGGTAAAACCTGAAAAATCATCAGTGTATCAAATACTTGTTCTCCCCACTGTATATATGCAAATAAATAGCAACTGGCCAACGAACTCCCTAGTCTCCCTAGGAGACTGACAGATATCCCTAGGAGACTGACAGATATCCCTAGGAGACTAACAGATATCCCTAGGAGACTAACAGATACCCCTAGGAGACTGGCAGATATCCCTAGGAGACTAATAGATATCCCTAGGAGACTGGCAGATATCCCTAGGAGACTGACAGATATCCCTAGGAGACTAACAGATATCCCTAGGAGACTGGCAGATATCCCTAGGAGACTGACAGATATCACGAGGAGACTGACAGATATCCATAGGAGACTGACAGATATCCCTAGGAGACTGACAGATATCCCTAGGAGACTGACAGATATCCCTAGGAGACTGACAGATATCCATAGGAGACTGACAGATATCCCTAGGAGACTGACAGATATCACGAGGAGACTGACAGATATCCCTAGGAGACTGACAGATATCCCTAGGAGACTGACAGATATCACGAGGAGACTGACAGATATCCATAGGAGACTGACAGATATCCCTAGGAGACTGACAGATATCCCTAGGAGACTGACAGATATCCCTAGGAGACTAACAGATATCACGAGGAGACTGACAGATATCCCTAGGAGACTGACAGATATCCCTAGGAGACTGACAGATATCCATAGGAGACTAACAGATATCCCTAGGAGACTGACAGATATCCCTAGGAGACTGACAGATATCCCTAGGAGACCGACAGATATCCCTAGGAGACCGACAGATATCCCTAGGAGACTGACAGATATCCCTAGGAGACTGGCAGATATCCATAGGAGACTTACAGATATCCATAGGAGACTGACAGATATCCATAGGAGACTGACAGATATCCATAGGAGACTGACATATATCCCTAGGAGACTGACAGATATCCCTAGGAGACAAACAGATATCCCTAGGAGACTAACAGATATCACGAGGAGACTGACAGATATCCCTAGGAGACTAAAAGATATCCCTAGGAGACTGACAGATATCCATAGGAGACTGGCAGATATCCCTAGGAGACAAACAGATATCCCTAGGAGACTGACAGATATCCATAGGAGACTGGCAGATATCCCTAGGAGACTGACAGATATCCATAGGAGACTGACAGATATCCCTAGGAGACTGACAGATATCCCTAGGAGACTAACAGATATCCATAGGAGACCGACAGATATCCATAGGAGACTAACAGATATCCCTAGGAGACAAACAGATATCCCTAGGAGACTAACAGATATCACGAGGAGACTAACAGATATCCCTAGGAGACTAACAGATATCACGAGGAGACTAACAGATATCCCTAGGAGACTAACGATATCACGAGGAGACTAACAGATATCCCTAGGAGACTGACAGATATCCCTAGGAGACTGACAGATATCCATAGGAGACTGACAGATATCCATAGGAGACAAACAGATATCCCTAGGAGACTGACAGATATCCCTAGGAGACTGACAGATATCCCTAGGAGACTGACAGATATCCCTAGGAGACTGACAGATATCCCTAGGAGACTGACAGATATCCATAGGAGACTGACAGATATCCCTAGGAGACTAACAGATATCCCTAGGAGACAAACAGATATCCCTAGGAGACTAACAGATATCACGAGGAGACTAACAGATATCCCTAGGAGACTGACAGATATCCATAGGAGACAAACAGATATCACTAGGAGACTGACAGATATCCCTAGGAGACAAACAGATATCCCTAGGAGACTAACAGATATCACGAGGAGACTAACAGATATCCCTAGGAGACTAACAGATATCACGAGGAGACTAACAGATATCCCTAGGAGACTAACAGATATCACGAGGAGACTGACAGATATCCCTAGGAGACTGACAGATATCCATAGGAGACAAACAGATATCCCTAGGAGACTGACAGATATCCCTAGGAGACTAACAGATATCCATAGGAGACTGACAGATATCCCTAGGAGACTGACAGATATCCATAGGAGACTGACAGATATCCCTAGGAGACTAACAGATATCACGAGGAGACTGACAGATATCCCTAGGAGACCGACAGATATCCCTAGGAGACTGACAGATATCCATAGGAGACTGACAGATATTCCTAGGAGACTGACAGATATCCATAGGAGACTGACAGATATCCATAGGAGACTGACAGATATCCATAGGAGACTGACAGATATCCATAGGAGACTGACAGATATCCCCAGGAGACTGACAGATATCCATAGGAGACTGACAGATATCCCTGGGAGACTGACAGATATCCCTAGGAGACTGACAGATATCCATAGGAGACTAACACATATCCCTAGGAGACCGACAGATATCCAGAGGAGACTGGCAGATATCCCTAGGAGACTGACAGATATCCCTAGGAGACTGACAGATATCCCTAGGAGACTGACAGATATCCCTAGGAGACTGACAGATATCCCTAGGAGACTAACAGATATCCATAGGAGACTAACAGATATCCATAGGAGACTGACAGATATCCCTAGGAGACTGACAGATATCCCTAGGAGACTGACAGATATCCCTAGGAGACTGACAGATATCCCTAGGAGACCGACAGATATCCATAGGAGACTGACAGATATCCCTAGGAGACTAACAGATATCCCTAGGAGACTGACAGATATCCATAGGAGACAAACAGATATCCCTAGGAGACTAACAGATATCCCTAGGAGACTGGCAGATATCCCTAGGAGACTAACAGATATCCCTAGGAGACTGACAGATATCCCTAGGAGACTAACAGATATCCATAGGAGACTGACAGATATCCCTAGGAGACTGACAGATATCCCTAGGAGACTGACATATATCCCTAGGAGACTGACAGATATCCCTAGGAGACTAACAGATATCCATAGGAGACTAACAGATATCCCTAGGAGACTAACAGATATCCCTAGGAGACTGACAGATATCCCTAGGAGACTGACAGATATCCCTAGGAGACTAACAGATATCCCTAGGAGACTAACAGATATCCCTAGGAGACTGACAGATATCCCTAGGAGACTGACAGATATCCCTAGGAGACTGACAGATATCCCTAGGAGACTAACAGATATCCCTAGGAGACTGACAGATATCTCTAGGAGACTGACAGATATCCATAGGAGACTAACAGATATCCCTAGGAGACTGACAGATATCCCTAGGAGACTGACAGATATCCCTAGGAGACTGACAGATATCCCTAGGAGACTGACAGATATCCCTAGGAGACTAACAGATATCCATAGGAGACTAACAGATATCCATAGGAGACTGACAGATATCCCTAGGAGACTGACAGATATCCTAGGAGACTGACAGATATCCCTAGGAGACTGACAGATATCCCTAGGAGACCGACAGATATCCATAGGAGACTGACAGATATCCCTAGGAGACTAACAGATATCCCTAGGAGACTGACAGATATCCATAGGAGACAAACAGATATCCCTAGGAGACTAACAGATATCCCTAGGAGACTGGCAGATATCCCTAGGAGACTAACAGATATCCCTAGGAGACTGACAGATATCTCTAGGAGACTGACAGATATCCATAGGAGACTAACAGATATCCCTAGGAGACTGACAGATATCCCTAGGAGACTGACAGATATCCCTAGGAGACTGACAGATATCCCTAGGAGACTGACAGATATCCCTAGGAGACTAACAGATATCCATAGGAGACTAACAGATATCCATAGGAGACTGACAGATATCCCTAGGAGACTGACAGATATCCCTAGGAGACTGACAGATATCCCTAGGAGACTGACAGATATCCCTAGGAGACCGACAGATATCCATAGGAGACTGACAGATATCCCTAGGAGACTAACAGATATCCCTAGGAGACTGACAGATATCCATAGGAGACAGACAGATATCCCTAGGAGACTAACAGATATCCCTAGGAGACTGGCAGATATCCCTAGGAGACTAACAGATATCCCTAGGAGACTGACAGATATCCCTAGGAGACTAACAGATATCCATAGGAGACTGACAGATATCCCTAGGAGACTAACAGATATCCCTAGGAGACTGACATATATCCCTAGGAGACTGACAGATATCCCTAGGAGACTAACAGATATCCATAGGAGACTAACAGATATCCCTAGGAGACTAACAGATATCCCTAGGAGACTGACAGATATCCCTAGGAGACTGACAGATATCCCTAGGAGACTAACAGATATCCCTTGGAGACTAACAGATATCCCTAGGAGACTGACAGATATCCCTAGGAGACTGACAGATATCCCTAGGAGACTGACAGATATCCCTAGGAGACTAACAGATATCCCTAGGAGACTGACAGATATCCCTAGGAGACTGACATATATCCATAGGAGACTAACAGATATCCCTAGGAGACTGACAGATATCCCTAGGAGACTGACAGATATCCCTAGGAGACTGACAGATATCCCTAGGAGACTGACAGATATCCCTAGGAGACTGACAGATATCCCTAGGAGACTAACAGATATCCATAGGAGACTGACAGATATCCCTAGGAGACTGACAGATATCCCTAGGAGAATAACATATATCCCTAGGAGACTGACAGATATCCGTAGGAGACTGACAGATATCCCCAGGAGACTGACAGATATCCATGGGAGACAAACAGATATCCCTAGGAGACTGACAGATATCCATAGGAGACTGACAGATATCCATAGGAGACAAACAGATATCCCTAGGAGACTGACAGATATCCATAGGAGACTGACAGATATCCCTAGGAGACTAACAGATATCCCTAGGAGACTGACAGATATCCCTAGGAGACTAACAGATATCCCTAGGAGACTGACAGATATCCATAGGAGACTAACAGATATCCCTAGGAGACTGACAGATATCCCTAGGAGACTGACAGATATCCCTAGGAGACTGACAGATATCCCTAGGAGACTGACAGATATCCCTGGGAGACTGACAGATATCCCTAGGAGACTGACAGATATCACGAGGAGACTGACAGATATCCCTAGGAGACTGACAGATATCCATAGGAGACTGACAGATATCCATAGGAGAATAACATATATCCCTAGGAGACTGACAGATATCCCTAGGAGACTGACAGATATCCCTAGGAGACCGACAGATATCCATAGGAGACTGACAGATATCCCTAGGAGACTAACAGATATCCCTAGGAGACTGACAGATATCCATAGGAGACAAACAGATATCCCTAGGAGACTAACAGATATCCCTAGGAGACTGGCAGATATCCCTAGGAGACTAACAGATATCCCTAGGAGACTGACAGATATCCCTAGGAGACTAACAGATATCCATAGGAGACTGACAGATATCCCTAGGAGACTGACAGATATCCCTAGGAGACTGACATATATCCCTAGGAGACTGACAGATATCCCTAGGAGACTAACAGATATCCATAGGAGACTAACAGATATCCCTAGGAGACTAACAGATATCCCTAGGAGACTGACAGATATCCTAGGAGACTGACAGATATCCCTAGGAGACTAACAGATATCCCTAGGAGACTAACAGATATCCCTAGGAGACTGACAGATATCCCTAGGAGACTGACAGATATCCCTAGGAGACTGACAGATATCCCTAGGAGACTAACAGATATCCCTAGGAGACTGACAGATATCCCTAGGAGACTGACAGATATCCATAGGAGACTAACAGATATCCCTAGGAGACTGACAGATATCCCTAGGAGACTGACAGATATCCCTAGGAGACTGACAGATATCCCTAGGAGACTGACAGATATCCCTAGGAGACTAACAGATATCCATAGGAGACTAACAGATATCCATAGGAGACTGACAGATATCCCTAGGAGACTGACAGATATCCCTAGGAGACTGACAGATATCCCTAGGAGACTGACAGATATCCCTAGGAGACCGACAGATATCCATAGGAGACTGACAGATATCCCTAGGAGACTAACAGATATCCCTAGGAGACTGACAGATATCCATAGGAGACAAACAGATATCCCTAGGAGACTAACAGATATCCCTAGGAGACTGGCAGATATCCCTAGGAGACTAACAGATATCCCTAGGAGACTGACAGATATCCCTAGGAGACTAACAGATATCCATAGGAGACTGACAGATATCCCTAGGAGACTAACAGATATCCCTAGGAGACTGACATATATCCCTAGGAGACTGACAGATATCCCTAGGAGACTAACAGATATCCATAGGAGACTAACAGATATCCCTAGGAGACTAACAGATATCCCTAGGAGACTGACAGATATCCCTAGGAGACTGACAGATATCCCTAGGAGACTAACAGATATCCCTTGGAGACTAACAGATATCCCTAGGAGACTGACAGATATCCCTAGGAGACTGACAGATATCCCTAGGAGACTAACAGATATCCCTAGGAGACTAACAGATATCCCTAGGAGACTGACAGATATCCCTAGGAGACTGACATATATCCATAGGAGACTAACAGATATCCCTAGGAGACTGACAGATATCCCTAGGAGACTGACAGATATCCCTAGGAGACTGACAGATATCCCTAGGAGACTGACAGATATCCCTAGGAGACTGACAGATATCCCTAGGAGACTAACAGATATCCATAGGAGACTGACAGATATCCCTAGGAGACTGACAGATATCCCTAGGAGAATAACATATATCCCTAGGAGACTGACAGATATCCGTAGGAGACTGACAGATATCCCCAGGAGACTGACAGATATCCATGGGAGACAAACAGATATCCCTAGGAGACTGACAGATATCCATAGGAGACTGACAGATATCCCTAGGAGACTAACAGATATCCGTAGGAGACTGACAGATATCCCCAGGAGACTGACAGATATCCATAGGAGACAAACAGATATCCCTAGAGACTGACAGATATCCATAGGAGACTGACAGATATCCCTAGGAGACTGACAGATATCCCTAGGAGACTAACAGATATCCCTAGGAGACTAACAGATATCCCTAGGAGACTGACAGATATCCATAGGAGACTAACAGATATCCCTAGGAGACTGACAGATATCCCTAGGAGACTGACAGATATCCCTAGGAGACTGACAGATATCCCTAGGAGACTGACAGATATCCCTAGGAGACTGACAGATATCCCTAGGAGACTGACAGATATCACGAGGAGACTGACAGATATCCCTAGGAGACTGACAGATATCCATAGGAGACTGACAGATATCCATAGGAGAATAACATATATCCCTAGGAGACTGACAGATATCCCTAGGAGACTGACAGATATCCCCAGGAGACTGACAGATATCCCTAGGAGACTGACAGATATCCATAGGAGACTGACAGATATCCCCAGGAGACAAACAGATATCCCTAGGAGACAAACAGATATCCCTAGGAGACTGACAGATATCCATAGGAGACTGACAGATATCCCTAGGAGACTGACAGATATCCATAGGAGACTGACAGATATCCCTAGGAGACTAACAGATATCCATAGGAGACTGACAGATATCCCTAGGAGACTGACAGATATCCATAGGAGACTGACAGATATCCATAGGAGACTGACAGATATCCATAGGAGACTGACAGATATCCGTAGGAGACTGACAGATATCCCTAGGAGACTGACAGATATCCCTAGGAGACTGACAGATATCCCTAGGAGACTGACAGATATCCCTAGGAGACTGACAGATATCCATAGGAGACTAACAGATATCCCTAGGAGACTGACAGATATCCCTAGGAGACTGACAGATATCCCTAGGAGACTGGCAGATATCCATAGGAGACTGACAGATATCCCTAGGAGACTAACAGATATCCATAGGAGACTGACAGATATCCCTAGGAGACTCACAGACTCACTCTTCTTCTCTTTCTCTCTCTCTGTCTCTCCCTCTTCCCCCCTCCCTCCCTCCCCTCCCTCCTCCCTCTCCCTCCCTCCCTCCCTCCCTCCCTCCCTCCCTCCCTCCTCCCTCCCTCTCTCCTCCCTCTCTCTCTCCCTCCTCCCCTCCCTCCCTCCCTCCCTCCTCCCTCCCTGTCCTCCCTGTCCCCTCCCTCCCTCCCTCCCTCCCTCCCTGTCCCTCCCTCCGACCCTCCCTCCCTCCTCCCTCCCTCTCTCTCTCTCTCCCTCCCTCCCTCCCTCCCTGTCCCTCCCTCCCTCCCTCCCTCCCTCCCTGTCCCTCCCTCCGACCCTCCCTCCCTCCCTCCCTCCCTCCCTCCCTCCCTCCCTCCCTCTCTCTCTCTCTCTCTCCCTCCTCCTCCCTCCTGTCCCTCCTCCCTCCCTCCTCTCCTCTCTCTCTCCTCCTCCCTCCCTCCCTCCCTCCCCCTCCCTCCTCTCCCTCTCCCTCCTCCCTCCTCCTCCCGTCCCTGTCCCCTCCTGTCCTCCCTCCCTCCCTCCCTGTCCCTCCCTCCCTCCCTCCCTCCCTCCCTCCCTCCCTCCCTCCCTCTCTCTCTCTCCTCCTCCCTCCCTCCCTGTCCCTCCCTCCCTCCCTCCCTCCCTCCCTCTCTCTCCCTCCCTCCCTCCCTCCCTGTCCCTCCCTCCCTCCCCCTCCCTCCCCTCCCTCCCGTGTCCCTCCCTCCTCCCCCTCCCTCCCTGTCCCTCCCTCCCTCCCTCCTCTCCCTCCCTCCCTCCCTCCCTCCCCTCCCCCCTCTCCCTCCCTCCCTCCCTCCCTCCCTCCCTCCCTCCCTCCCTGTCCTCCCTCCCTCCTCCCTGTCCCTCCCTCCCCTCCCTCCCTCCCCCTCCCTCCCCTCCCTCCCCTCCCTCCCTCCCTCCCTCCCCTCCTCCTCCCTCCCTCCCTCCCTCCCCCTCCCTCCCTCCCCCTCCCTCCCTCCCCCTCCCTCCCTCCCTCCCCCTCCCTCCCTCCCCTCCCTCCCTCCCTCCCTGTCCCTCCTCCCTCTCCTCCCTCCCTCCCTCTCCCTCCCTCCCTCCCTCCCCCTCCCTCCCTCCCTCCCTCCCTCCCTCCCTCCCTCCCTCCCCCTCCCTCCCTCCCTCCCTCCCCCCTCCCTCCCTCCCTCCCTCCCTCCCTCTCCCCCTCCCTCCCTCCCTCCCTCCCTCCCTTCCTCCTCCCTCCCTCCCTCCCTCCCTCCCTCCCCTCCCCTCCCCTCCTCCCTCCCTCCCTCCCCCTCCCTCCCTCCCCCTCCCTCCCTCCCTCCCTCCCTCCTCCCTCCCCCTCCCTCCCTCCCTCCCTCCCCCTCCCTCCCTGTCCCTCCCTCCCCCTCCCTCCCTCCCTCCCTCCCTCCCTCCCTCCCTGTCCCTCCCTCCCTCCTCCCTCCCTCTCCCTCCCTCTCCCTCCCTCCCACCCTCCCTCCCTCTCCCTCCCTCCCTCCCTCCCTCCCTCCCTCCTCCCTCCCTCTCCCTCCCCCCTCCCCTCCCTCCTCCCTCTCCCCCTCCCTCCCTCCCTGTCCCTCCCTCCCTCCCTCCCCCCTCCCTCCCTCCCTCCCTCTCCCCCCCTCCCTCCCTCCTGTCCCTCCCTCCCTCCCCTCCCTCCCTCCCTCCCTCCCCCTCCCTCCCTCCCCCCTCCCTCCCTCCCTCCCTCCCTCTCCCCCTCCCTCCCTCCCTCCCTCCCTCCCTCCTCCCTGTCCCTCCCTCCCTCCCTCCCTCCCCTCCCTCCCTCCCTCCCTCCCTCCCCCCTCCCTCCCTCCCTCCCCCTCCCTCCCTCCCTCCCTCCCCCCTCCCTCCCTCCCTCCCCTCCCTCCCTCCCTCCCTGTCCCTCCCTCCCTCCCTCCCTCCCTCCCTCCCTCCTCCTCCCTCCCTCCCCTCCCTCCCTCCCTCTCCCTCCCCTCCCTCCCTCCCTCTCCCTCCCTCCCTCCCTCTCCTCCCTCCCTCCCTCCCCTCCCCTCCCCTCCCTCCCTCTCCTCCATCCCTCTCTCCCTCTCTCCTCCCTCCCTCCCTCCCTCCCTCCCTCCTCCCCCCCCTCCCTCCCTCCCCTCCCTCCCTCCCTCCCTCTCTCTCCTCCCTCCCTCCTCCCTCCCTCCCTCCCTCCCTCCCTCCCTCCCCTCCCTCCCTCCCTCCCTCCCTCCCTCCCCTCCCTCCCTCCCTCCCTCCCTCCCTCCCTCTCCTCCATCCCTCTCCTCCTCCCTCCCTCCCTCCCTCCCTCCCCTCCTCCCTCTCTCCCTCCCTCCCCCCCTCCCTCCCTCTCCCTCTCTCCCTCCCTCCCTCCCTCCCTCCCTCCCTCCCTCTCTCCCTCCCTCCCTCCCTCCCCCTCCCCTCCTCCCTCCCTCCCTCCTCTCCTCCATCCCTCTCTCCATCCCTCTCTCCCTCCCTCCCTCCCTCCCTCCCTCCTCCTCCCTCCCCTCCCCCTCCCTCCCCCTCCCTCCCTCCCTCCCTCCCTCCCCTCCCTCCCTCCCTCTCCCTCCTCCCTCCCTCTCTCTTCAGATAAGGATGAATGCAGTAAGGATAATGGTGGCTGCCAACATGACTGTATAAACACGGTGGGGTCGTACGTATGCCAGTGTCGACACGGATTCACACTACATGAGAACAAACATGACTGTAAAGAAGGTAGGTCACACACACACACACATACATACACACACACACACACACACACGCACATACACACACACACGCACACACACACACACACACACACACTTGCACACACACACATAGACACACACACACACACACACACACACAACACACACACACACACACACACACACACACACAGCTCAGTCCCCCTGTTTTTCATAAACAGACTCTGGTTTCAACATCTGAGTGGCCCCAAGGCTTTAAAGTGTGTGTGTGAGGTGTTTGTGTGAGTGTGTGTGTGCAGTAATGTTGGTGTGTGTATGTGGAAATATAGATGTGCTTCTCTTGAGGTTACTGGATCAACTTTGTCAAACACACACACACACACACACACACACACACACACACACACACACACACACACACACACACACACACACACACACACACACACACACACACACACACACACAACCCCCCTCCCTCCCTCCCTCCCTCCCTCCCTCCCTCACACTGACCCACTACCATGTGAAAACCTAAATGCTGTCTGAAAGGAGACATTGAGACTGTGATTGTTTGCTGTTGAATAATGAAGGAACAATCTGTCCTCTCTTTCCTTCTCTGTCTCTCCTCCCTCTCTCCTCCCCTCTCTCCTCCGTCTGTCCTCCCTCTCTCCTCCCCTCTCTCCTCCCCTCTCCTCCTCCGTCTGTCCTCCCTCTCTCCTCCCTCTCTCCTCCGTCTATCCTCCTCTCTCCTCCCCCTCTCCTCCCTCTCCTCCCTCTCT
>NW_026280914.1:0-25144 GCF_023373465.1 Oncorhynchus keta | reverse complement strand
GCATGCATTGCTCCTGGTCTGTCATTTTATAATAGAGACATAGAGACAGTAGATTTAGCTGGTCTGTCATAATATAATAGAGACAGTAGATCTACCTGGTCTGTCATAATATAATAGAGACAGTAGATCTAGCTGGTCTGTCATAATATAATAGAGACAGTAGATCTAGCTGGTCTGTCAATAATATAATAGAGACAGTAGATCTACCTGGTCTGTCAAAATATAATAGAGACAGTAGATCTAGCTGGTCTGTCATAATGTCATATTATAATAGAGACAATAGATCTAGCTGGTCTGTCATAATATAATAGAGACAGTAGATCTAGCTGGTCTGTCATAATATAATAGAGACAGTAGATCTAGCTGGTCTGTCATAATACAACAGCGGAAAAATAGAATTCAGCTGGTCTGTCATTTTATAATGGAGCGGTATATCTACCTGGTCTCTCATAATATAATAGAGACAGTAGATCTAGCTGGTCTGTCATAATACAATAGAGACAGATCTAGCTCGGTCTGTCATAATATAATAGAGATAGTAGATCTACCTGGTGTCAAAATATAACAGAGTATTGCAGATCTATTGGCCTTGGCTATAATATATGAGACAGTAACGGAAGCCATTCGTCATAATATAATAGAGACAGTAGATCTAGCTGGTCAGTCATAATACAATAGACAGTAGATCTAGCTGGTCTGTCATAATACAATAGAGACAGTAGATTTAGCTGGTCTGTCATTATATAATAGAGACAGTAGATCTACCTGGTCTGTCATAATATAATAGAGACAGTAGATCTAGCTGGTCTGTCATATTATAATAGAGACAGTAGATCTAGCTGGTCTGTCATATTATAATAGAGACAATTGATCTAGCTGGTCTGTCATAATACAATAGCGAGAATATATCTAGCTGGTCTGTCATTTTATAATGGAGTCGGTATATCTACCTGGTCTGTCAAAATATAATAGAGACAGTATATTTAGTTGGTCTGTCATAATATAATAGAGACACTAGATCTAGCTGGTCTGTCATAATATAATAGAGATGGTAGATCTAGCTGGTCTGTCATAATAGAATAGAGACAGTAGATCTAGCTGGTCTGTTATAATATAATAGAGACAGTAGATCTTGCTGGTCTGTCATAATATAATAGAGACAGTAGATCTAGCTGGTCTGTCATATTATAATAGAGACAATAGATCTAGCAGGTCTGTCATATTATAATAGAGACAATAGATCTAGCTGGTCTGTCATAATACAATAGAGACAGTAGATCTAGCTGGTCTGTCATAAAATAATAGAGACAGTAGATCTACCTGGTCTGTCAAAATATAATAGAGACAGTAGATCTAGCTGGTCTGTCATAATATAATAGAGACAGTATATCTAGCTGGTCTGTCATTTTAGCTGGTCAGTCATAATACAATAGACAGTAGATCTAGCTGGTCTGTCATAATACAATAGAGACAGTAGATTTAGCTGTTCTGTCATTATATAATAGAGACAGTAGATCTACCTGGTCTGTCATAATATAATAGAGACAGTAGATCTAGCTGGTCTGTCATATTATAATAGAGACAGTAGATCTAGCTGGTCTGTCATATTATAATAGAGACAATTGATCTAGCTGGTCTGTCATAATACAATAGCGAGAATATATCTAGCTGGTCTGTCATTTTATAATGGAGTCGGTATATCTACCTGGTCTCTCATAATATAATAGAGACAGTAGATCTAGCTGGTCTGTCGTAATACAATAGAGACAGTAGATCTAGCTGGTCTGTCATAATAGAATAGAGACAGTAGATCTAGCTGGTCTGTTATAATATAATATAGACAGTAGATCTAGCTGGTCTGTCATAATATAATAGAGACAGTAGATCTAGATGGTCTGTCATATTATAATAGAGACAATAGATCTAGCTGGTCTGTCATAATATAATAGACAGTAGATCTAGCTGGTCTGTCATAATATAATAGACACAGTAGATATAGCTGGTCTGTCATCATATAATAGAGACAGTAAATCTACCTGGTCTGTCATAATATAATAGAGACAGTAGATCTAGCTGGTCTGTCATAATATAATAGAGACAATAGATCTAGCTGGTCAGTCATAATACAATAGAGACAGTAGATATAGCTGGTCTGTCATTTTATAATGGAGACAGTAGATCTCGCTGGTCTGTCAAAATATAATAGAGACAGTAGATCTAGCTGGTCTGTCATAATATAATAGAGACAGTATATCTAGCTGGTCTGTCATTTTAGCTGGTCAGTCATAATACAATAGACAGTAGATCTAGCTGGTCTGTCATAATACAATAGAGACAGTAGATTTAGCTGGTCTGTCATTATATAATAGAGACAGTAGATCTACCTGGTCTGTCATTATATAATAGAGACAGTAGATCTAGCTGGTCTGTCATATTATAATAGAGACAATTGATCTAGCTGGTCTGTCATAATACAATAGCGAGAATATATCTAGCTGGTCTGTCATTTTATAATGGAGTCGGTATATCTACCTGGTCTCTCATAATATAATAGAGACAGTAGATCTAGCTGGTCTGTCGTAATACAATAGAGACAGTAGATCTAGCTGGTCTGTCATAATAGAATAGAGACAGTAGATCTAGCTGGTCTGTTATAATATAATATAGACAGTAGATCTAGCTGGTCTGTCATAATATAATAGAGACAGTAGATCTAGATGGTCTGTCATATTATAATAGAGACAATAGATCTAGCTGGTCTGTCATAATATAATAGACAGTAGATCTAGCTGGTCTGTCATAATATAATAGACACAGTAGATATAGCTGGTCTGTCATCATATAATAGAGACAGTAAATCTACCTGGTCTGTCATAATATAATAGAGACAGTAGATCTAGCTGGTCTGTCATAATATAATAGAGACAATAGATCTAGCTGGTCAGTCATAATACAATAGAGACAGTAGATATAGCTGGTCTGTCATTTTATAATGGAGACAGTAGATCTCGCTGGTCTGTCATAATATAATAGAGACAGTAGATCTAGCTGGTCTGTCATAATACAATAGAGACAGTAGATCTACCTGGTCTGTCATAATATAATAGAGACAGTAGATCTAGCTGGTCTGTCATATTATAATAGAGACAATAGATCTAGCTGGTCTGTCATAATATAATAGACAGTAGATCTAGCTGGTCTGTCATAATACAATAGACACAGTAGACCTATCTGGTCTGTCATAATATAATAGAGACAGTAGATCTAGCTGGTCTGTCATAATACAATAGAGACAGTAGATCTAGCTGGTCTGTCATAATATAATAGAGACAGTAGATCTACCTGGTCTGTCAAAATATAATAGAGACAGTAGATCTAGCTGGTCTGTCATAATATAATAGAGACAGTATATCTACCTGGTCTGTCATTTTATAATAGAGACAGTAGATCTAGCTGGTCTGTCATAATAGAATAGAGACAGTAGATCTAGCTGTTCTGTTATAATATAATATAGACAGTAGATCTAGCTGGTCTGTCATAATATAATAGAGACAGTAGATCTAGATGGTCTGTCATATTATAATAGAGACAATAGATCTAGCTGGTCTGTCATAATATAATAGACAGTAGATCTAGCTGGTCTGTCATAATATAATAGACAGTAGATCTAGCTGGTCTGTCATAATATAATAGACACAGTAGATATAGCTGGTCTGTCATCATATAATAGAGACAGTATATCTACCTGGTCTGTCATAATATAATAGAGACAGTAGATCTAGCTGGTCTGTCATAATATAATAGAGACAATAGATCTAGCTGGTCAGTCATAATACAATAGAGACAGTAGATCTAGCTGGTCTGTCATAATATAATAGAGACAGTAGATCTACCTGGTCTGTCATAATATAATAGACAGTAGATCTAGCTGGTCTGTCATAATATAATAGAGACAGTAGATCTAGCTGGTCTGTCATAATATAATAGAGACAATAGATCTAGCTGGTCAGTCATAATACAATAGAGACAGTAGATCTATCTGGTCTGTCATAATATAATAGAGACAGTAGATCTAGCTGGTCTGTCATAATATAATAGAGACAGTAGATCTAGCTGGTCTGTCATAGTATAATAGGGACAGTAGATCTACCTGGTCTGTCAAAATATAATAGAGACAGTAGATCTAGCTGGTCTGTCATAATATAATAGAGACAGTAGATCTACCTGGTCTGTCAAAATATAATAGACAGAAGATCTAGCTGGTCTGTCATAATATAATAGACACATTAGATCTAGCTGGTCTGTTATAATATAATATAGACAGTATATCTAGCTGGTCTGTCATAATATAATAGAGACCGTAGATCTAGCTGGTCTGTCATATTATAATAGAGACAATAGATCTAGCTGGCCTGTCATAATATAATAGACAGTAGATCTAGCTGGTCTGTCATAATACAATAGACACAGTAGATCTAGCTGGTCTGTCATAATATAATAGAGACAGTAGATCTAGCTGGTCTGTCATAATACAATAGAGACAGTAGATCTAGCTGGTCTGTCATAATATAATAGAGACAGTAGATCTACCTGGTCTGTCAAAATATAATTGACAGTAGATCTAGCTGGTCTGTAATAATATAATAGAGACAGTATATCTACCTGGTCTGTCATTTTATAATAGAGACAGTAGATCTAGCTGGTCTGTCATAATACAATAGATACAGTAGATTTAGCTGGTCAGTCATAATATAATAGAGACAGTATATCTACCTGGTCTGTCATTTTATAATAGAGACATAGAGACAGTAGATTTAGCTGGTCTGTCATAATATAATAGAGACAGTATATCTACCTGGTCTGTCATTTTATAATAGAGACAGTAGATCTAGCTGGTCTGTCATAATATAATAGAGACTGTAGATCTAGCTGGTCTGTAATAATATAATAGAGACAGTAGATCTACCTGGTCTGTCAAAATATAATAGAGACAGTAGATCTAGCTGGTCTGTCATAATGTCATATTATAATAGAGACAATAGATCTAGCTGGTCTGTCATAATATAATAGAGACAGTAGATCTAGCTGGTCTGTCATATTATAATAGAGACAGTAGATCTAGCTGGTCTGTCATAATACAATAGCGAGAATAGATCTAGCTGGTCTGTCATTTTATAATGGAGTCGGTATATCTACCTGGTCTCTCATAATATAATAGAGACAGTAGATCTAGCTGGTCTGTCATAATACAATAGAGACAGTAGATCTAGCTGGTCTGTCATAATATAATAGAGATAGTAGATCTACCTGGTATGTCAAAATATAATAGAGACAGTAGATCTAGCTGGTCTGTCATAATATAATAGAGACAGTAGATCTAGCTGGTCTGTCATAATATAATAGAGACAGTAGATCTAGCTGGTCAGTCATAATACAATAGACAGTAGATCTAGCTGGTCTGTCATAATACAATAGAGACAGTAGATTTAGCTGGTCTGTCATTATATAATAGAGACAGTAGATCTACCTGGTCTGTCATAATATAATAGAGACAGTAGATCTAGCTGGTCTGTCATATTATAATAGAGACAGTAGATCTAGCTGGTCTGTCATATTATAATAGAGACAATTGATCTAGCTGGTCTGTCATAATACAATAGCGAGAATATATCTAGCTGGTCTGTCATTTTATAATGGAGTCGGTATATCTACCTGGTCTCTCATAATATAATAGAGACAGTAGATCTAGCTGGTCTGTCATAATACAATAGAGACAGTAGATCTAGCTGGTCTGTCATAATAGAATAGAGACAGTAGATCTAGCTGGTCTGTTATAATATAATATAGACAGTAGATCTAGCTGGTCTGTCATAATATAATAGAGACAGTAGATCTAGATGGTCTGTCATATTATAATAGAGACAATAGATCTAGCTGGTCTGTCATAATATAATAGACAGTAGATCTAGCTGGTCTGTCATAATATAATAGACACAGTAGATATAGCTGGTCTGTCATAATATAATAGACACAGTATATCTACCTGGTCTGTCATTTTATAATAGAGACAGTAGATCTAGCTGGTCTGTCATAATATAATAGAGACAATAGATCTAGCTGGTCAGTCATAATACAATAGAGACAGTAGATATAGCTGGTCTGTCATTTTATAATGGAGACAGTAGATCTCGCTGGTCTGTCATAATATAATAGAGACAGTAGATCTAGCTGGTCTGTCATAATACAATAGAGACAGTAGATCTAGCTGGTCTGTCATAATATAATAGAGACAGTAGATCTAGCTGGTCTGTCATATTATAATAGAGACAGTAGATCTAGATGGTCTGTCATATTATAATAGAGACAATAGATCTAGCTGGTCTGTCATAATATAATAGACAGTAGATCTAGCTGGTCTGTCATAATATAATAGACACAGTAGATATAGCTGGTCTGTCATCATATAATAGAGACAGTATATCTACCTGGTCTGTCATAATATAATAGAGACAGTAGATCTAGCTGGTCTGTCATAATATAATAGAGACAATAGATCTAGCTGGTCAGTCATAATACAATAGAGACAGTAGATATAGCTGGTCTGTCATTTTATAATGGAGACAGTAGATCTCGCTGGTCTGTCATAATATAATAGAGACAGTAGATCTAGCTGGTCTGTCATAATACAATAGAGCCAGTAGATCTAGCTGGTCTGTCATAATATAATAGAGACAGTAGATCTAGCTGGTCTGTCATATTATAATAGAGACAATAGATCTAGCTGGTCTGTCATAATATAATAGACAGTAGATCTAGCTGGTCTGTCATAATACAATAGACACAGTAGACCTATCTGGTCTGTCATAATATAATAGAGACAGTAGATCTAGCTGGTCTGTCATAATACAATAGAGACAGTAGATCTAGCTGGTCTGTCATAATATAATAGAGACAGTAGATCTACCTGGTCTGTCAAAATATAATAGAGACAGTAGATCTAGCTGGTCTGTCATAATATAATAGAGACAGTATATCTACCTGGTCTGTCATTTTATAATAGAGACAGTAGATCTAGCTGGTCTGTCATAATAGAATAGAGACAGTAGATCTAGCTGTTCTGTTATAATATAATATAGACAGTAGATCTAGCTGGTCTGTCATAATATAATAGACAGTAGATCTAGCTGGTCTGTCATAATATAATAGACACAGTAGATATAGCTGGTCTGTCATCATATAATAGAGACAGTATATCTACCTGGTCTGTCATAATATAATAGAGACAGTAGATCTAGCTGGTCTGTCATAATATAATAGAGACAATAGATCTAGCTGGTCAGTCATAATACAATAGAGACAGTAGATCTAGCTGGTCTGTCATAATATAATAGAGACAGTAGATCTACCTGGTCTGTCATAATATAATAGACAGTAGATCTAGCTGGTCTGTCATAATATAATAGAGACAGTAGATCTAGCTGGTCTGTCATAATATAATAGAGACAATAGATCTAGCTGGTCAGTCATAATACAATAGAGACAGTAGATCTATCTGGTCTGTCATAATATAATAGAGACAGTAGATCTAGCTGGTCTGTCATAATATAATAGAGACAGTAGATCTAGCTGGTCTGTCATAGTATAATAGGGACAGTAGATCTACCTGGTCTGTCAAAATATAATAGAGACAGTAGATCTAGCTGGTCTGTCATAATATAATAGAGACAGTAGATCTACCTGGTCTGTCAAAATATAAGAGACAGAAGATCTAGCTGGTCTGTCATAATATAATAGACACATTAGATCTAGCTGGTCTGTTATAATATAATATAGACAGTATATCTAGCTGGTCTGTCATAATATAATAGAGACCGTAGATCTAGCTGGTCTGTCATATTATAATAGAGACAATAGATCTAGCTGGCCTGTCATAATATAATAGACAGTAGATCTAGCTGGTCTGTCATAATACAATAGACACAGTAGATATAGCTGGTCTGTCATAATATAATAGAGACAGTAGATCTAGCTGGTCTGTCATAATACAATAGAGACAGTAGATCTAGCTGGTCTGTCATAATATAATAGAGACAGTAGATCTACCTGGTCTGTCAAAATATAATTGACAGTAGATCTAGCTGGTCTGTAATAATATAATAGAGACAGTATATCTACCTGGTCTGTAATTTTATAATAGAGACAGTAGATCTAGCTGGTCTGTCATAATACAATAGATACAGTAGATTTAGCTGGTCAGTCATAATATAATAGAGACAGTATATCTACCTGGTCTGTCATTTTATAATAGAGACATAGAGACAGTAGATTTAGCTGGTCTGTCATAATATAATAGAGACAGTATATCTACCTGGTCTGTCATTTTATAATAGAGACAGTAGATCTAGCTGGTCTGTCATAATATAATAGAGACTGTAGATCTAGCTGGTCTGTAATAATATAATAGAGACAGTAGATCTACCTGGTCTGTCAAAATATAATAGAGACAGTAGATCTAGCTGGTTTGTCATAATGTCATATTATAATAGAGACAATAGATCTAGCTGGTCTGTCATAATATAATAGAGACAGTAGATCTAGCTGGTCTGTCATATTATAATAGAGACAGTAGATCTAGCTGGTCTGTCATAATACAATAGCTGGCTGGTCTGTCATTTTATAATGGAGTCGGTATATCTACCTGGTCTCTCATAATATAATAGAGACAGTAGATCTAGCTGGTCTGTCATAATACAATAGAGACAGTAGATCTAGCTGGTCTGTCATAATATAATAGAGATAGTAGATCTACCTGGTATGTCAAAATATAATAGAGACAGTAGATCTAGCTGGTCTGTCATAATATAATAGAGACAGTAGATCTAGCTGGTCTGTCATATTATAGTAGAGACAGTAGATCTAGCTGGTCTGTCATAATATAATAGAGATTGTAGTTTAACCTGGTCTGTCATAATAGAATAGAGACAGTAGATCTAGCTGGTCTGTCATAATATAATAGAGACAGTAGATCTACCTGGTCTGTCATAGTATAATAGAGACAGTAGATCTAGCTGGTCCGTCATAGTACAATAGAGACATAGATACAGTAGATCTAGCTGGTCTGTCATAATATAATAGAGACAGTAGATCCATCTGGTCTGTCAAAACATAATAGAGACAGTAGATCTAGCTGGTCTGTCATAATATAATAGGGACAGTAGATCTAGCTGGTCTGTCATAATGTAATAGAGACAGTGTATCTACCAGGTCTGTCATAATATAACAGAGACAGTAGATCTAGCTGGTCTGTCATAATATAACAGAGACAGTAGATCTATCCGGTATGTCAAAATATAATAGACACAGTAGATCTAGCTGGTCTGTCATAATATAATAGAGACAGTAGATCTAGCTGGTCTGTCATATTATAATAGAGACAGTAGATCTAGCTGGTATGTCATAATATAATAGAGACAGTAGATCTACCTGGTCTGTCATAGTATAATAGAGACAGTAGATCTAGCTGGTCTGTCATAATATAATAGAGATTGTAGTTTAACCTGGTCTGTCATAATAGAATAGAGGCAGTAGATCTAGCTGGTCTGTCATAATATAATAGAGACAGTAGATCTACCTGGTCTGTCATAGTATAATAGAGACAGTAGATCTAGCTGGTCTGTCATAATATAATAGAGACAGTAGATCAAGCTGGTCTGTCATAATATAATAGAGACAGTAGATCTAGCTGGTCTGTCATATTATAATAGAGACAGTAGATCTAGCTGGTATGTCATAATATAACAGGGACAGTAGACCTAGCTGGTATGTCAAAATATAATAGAGACAGTAGATCTAGCTGGTCTGTCATAATATAATAGAGACAGTAGATCTACCTGGTATGTCAAAATATAATAGAGACAGTATATCTAGCTGGTCTGTCATAATATAATAGAGACAGTAGATCTAGCTGGTCTGTCATAATATAATAGAGACAGTAGATCTACCTGGTCTGTCATAGTATAATAGAGACAGTAGATCTAGCTGGTCCGTCATAGTACAATAGAGACATAGAGACAGTAGATCTAGCTGGTCTGCCAAAATATAATAGAGACAGTAGATCTAGCTGGTCTGTCATAATATAATAGAGACAGTGTATCTACCAGGTCTGTCATAATATAACAGAGACAGTGTATCTACCTGGTATGTCAAAATATAATAGAGACAGTAGATCTAGCTGGTCTGTCATAATATAATAGAGACAGTAGATCTAGCTGGTCTGTCATAATATAATAGAGATTGTAGTTTAACCTGGTCTGTCATAATAGAATAGAGGCAGTAGATCTAGCTGGTCTGTCATAATATAATAGAGACAGTAGATCTACCTGGTCTGTCATAGTATAATAGAGACAGTAGATCTAGCTGGTCTGTCATAATATAATAGAGACAGTAGATCAAGCTGGTCTGTCATAATATAATAGAGACAGTAGATCTAGCTGGTCTGTCATATTATAATAGAGACAGTAGATCTAGCTGGTATGTCATAATATAACAGGGACAGTAGACCTAGCTGGTATGTCAAAATATAATAGAGACAGTAGATCTAGCTGGTCTGTCATAATATAATAGAGACAGTAGATCTACCTGGTATGTCAAAATATAATAGAGACAGTATATCTAGCTGGTCTGTCATAATATAATAGAGACAGTAGATCTAGCTGGTCTGTCATAATATAATAGAGACAGTAGATCTACCTGGTCTGTCATAGTATAATAGAGACAGTAGATCTAGCTGGTCCGTCATAGTACAATAGAGACATAGAGACAGTAGATCTAGCTGGTCTGCCAAAATATAATAGAGACAGTAGATCTAGCTGGTCTGTCATAATATAATAGAGACAGTGTATCTACCAGGTCTGTCATAATATAACAGAGACAGTGTATCTACCTGGTATGTCAAAATATAATAGAGACAGTAGATCTAGCTGGTCTGTCATAATATAATAGAGACAGTAGATCTAGATGGTCTGTCAAATTATAATAGAGACAGTAGATCTAGCTGGTCTGTCATAATACAATAGACACAGTAGATCTACCTGGTCTGTCAAATTAGAATAGAGACAGTAGATCTAGCTGGTCTGTCATCAAATAATAGACACAGCAGATCTTGCTGGTCTGTCATATTATAATAGAGACAGTAGATCTACCTGGTCTGTCAAATTAGAATAGAGACAGTAGATCTAGCTGGTCTGTCATCAAATAATAGAGACAGTAGATCTAGCTGGTCTGTCATATTATAATAGAGACAGTAGATCTACCTGGTCTGTCATAGTATAATAGAAACAGTAGATCTAGCTGGTCTGTCATAATACAATAGAGACAGTAGATCTAGCTGGTCTGTCATAATATAATAGAGACAGTAGACCTACCTGGTCTGTCATAGTATAATAGAGACAGTAGATCTAGCTGGTCTGTCATAGTACAATAGAGACATAGAGACAGTAGATCTACCTGCTCTGTCATAATATAATAGGGACAGTAGATCTAGCTGGTCTGTCATAATATAATAGAGACAGTGTATCTACCAGGTCTGTCATAATATAACAGAGACAGTAGATCTACCTGGTATGTCATATTATAATAGAGACAGTAGATCTAGCTGGTCTGTCATAATATAATAGAGACAGTAGATCTAGCTGGTCTGTCATATTATAATAGAGACAGTAGATCTAGCTGGTATGTCATAATATAACAGGGACAGTAGACCTAGCTGGTCTGTCATAATATAATAGAGACAGTGTATCTACCAGGTCTGTCATAATATAACAGAGACAGCAGATCTACCTGGTATGTCAAAATATAATAGAGACAGTATATCTAGCTGGTCTGACATAATATAATAGAGACAGTAGATCTAGCTGGTCTGTCATAATATAATAGAGACAGTAGATCTACCTGGTCTGTCATAGTATAATAGAGACAGTAGATCTAGCTGGTCCGTCATAATATAATAGGGACAGTAGATCTAGCTGGTCTGTCATAATATAATAGAGACAGTCTATCTACCAGGTCTGTCATAATATAACAGAGACAGTAGATCTAGCTGGTCTGTCATAATATAACAGAGACAGTAGATCTAGCTGGTCTGTCATAATATAATAGGGACAGTAGATCTAGCTGGTCTGTCATAATATAATAGAGACAGTCTATCTACCAGGTCTGTCATAATATAACAGAGACAGTAGATCTAGCTGGTCTGTCATAATATAACAGAGACAGTAGATCTAGCTGGTCTGTCATAATATAACAGAGACAGTAGATCTACCTGGTATGTCAAAATATAATAGAGACAGTAGATCTAGCTGGTCTGTCATAATATAACAGAGACAGTAGATCTAGCTGGTCTGTCATATTATAATATAGACAGTAGATCTAGCTGGTATGTCATAATATAATAGAGATAGTAGATCTACCTGGTCTGTCAAATTAGAATAGAGACAGTAGATCTAGCTGGTCTGTTTTAATATAATAGTGACAGTGTATCTACCAGGTCTGTCATAATATAACAGAGACAGTAGATCTAGCTGGTCTGTCATAATATAACAGAGACAGTAGATCTACCTGGTATGTCAAAATATAATAGAGACAGTAGATCTAGCTGGTCTGTCATAATATCATAGAGACAGTAGATCTAGCTGGTCTGTCAAATTATAACAGAGACAGTAGATCTAGCTGGTCTGTTTTAATATAATAGTGACAGTGTATCTAGCTGGTCTGTCATAATATAACAGAGACAGTAGATCTAGCTGGTCTGTCATAATATAATAGAGACAGTAGACCTACCTGGTCTGTCATAATATAATAGAGACAGTAGATCTAGCTGGTCTGTCATAGTACAATAGAGACATAGAGACAGTAGATCTACCTGCTCTGTCATAATATAATAGAGACAGTAGATCTAGCTGGTCTGTCATAATATAATATAGACAGTGTATCTACCAGGTCTGTCATAATATAACAGAGACAGTAGATCTACCTGGTATGTCATATTATAATAGAGACAGTAGATCTAGCTGGTCTGTCATAATATAATAGAGACAGTAGATCTAGCTGGTCTGTCATATTATAATAGAGACAGTAGATCTAGCTGGTATGTCATAATATAACAGGGACAGTAGACCTAGCTGGTCTGTCATAATATAATAGAGACAGTGTATCTACCAGGTCTGTCATAATATAACAGAGACAGTAGATCTACCTGGTATGTCAAAATATAATAGAGACAGTATATCTAGCTGGTCTGTCATAATATAATAGAGACAGTAGATCTAGCTGGTCTGTCATAATATAATAGAGACAGTAGATCTAGCTGGTCTGTCATATTATAATAGAGACAGTAGATCTAGCTGGTCTGTTTTAATATAATAGGGACAGTAGATCTAGCTGGTCTGTCATAATATAATAGAGACAGTCTATCTACCAGGTCTGTCATAATATAACAGAGACAGTAGATCTAGCTGGTCTGTCATAATATAACAGAGACAGTAGATCTAGCTGGTCTGTCATAATATAATAGGGACAGTAGATCTAGCTGGTCTGTCATAATATAATAGAGACAGTCTATCTACCAGGTCTGTCATAATATAACAGAGCCAGTAGATCTAGCTGGTCTGTCATAATATAACAGAGACAGTAGATCTAGCTGGTCTGTCATAATATAACAGAGACAGTAGATCTACCTGGTATGTCAAAATATAATAGAGACAGTAGATCTAGCTGGTCTGTCATAATATAACAGAGACAGTAGATCTAGCTGGTCTGTCATATTATAATATAGACAGTAGATCTAGCTGGTATGTCATAATATAATAGAGATAGTAGATCTACCTGGTCTGTCAAATTAGAATAGAGACAGTAGATCTAGCTGGTCTGTTTTAATATAATAGTGACAGTGTATCTACCAGGTCTGTCATAATATAACAGAGACAGTAGATCTAGCTGGTCTGTCATAATATAACAGAGACAGTAGATCTACCTGGTATGTCAAAATATAATAGAGACAGTAGATCTAGCTGGTCTGTCATAATATCATAGAGACAGTAGATCTAGCTGGTCTGTCAAATTATAACAGAGACAGTAGATCTAGCTGGTCTGTCATAATATAACAGAGACAGTAGATCTACCTGGTATGTCAAAATATAATAGAGACAGTAGATCTAGCTGGTCTGTCATAACATAATAGAGACAGTAGATCTAGCTGGTCTGTCAAATTATAATAGACACAGTAGATCTAGCTGGTCTGTCATAATATAATAGAGACAGTATACTCACCTGGTCTGTCATAATATAATAGAGACAGCAGATCTAGCTAGTCTGTCATAATACAATAGAGACATTAGATCTACCTGGTCTGTCATAGTATAATAGAGACAGTATATCTAGCTGGTCTGTCATAATATAATAGAGAAAGTTGATCTAGCTGGTCTGTCATGATATAATAGAGATAGTAGATCTAGCTGGTCTGTCATAATACAATAGAGACAGTAGATCTAGCTGGTCTGTCATAATATAATAGAGACAGTAGATCAGCTGGTCTGTCATAATATAATAGAGACAGTAGATCTAGCTGGTCTGTCAAAATATAATAGAGACAGTAGATCTACTGGTCTGTCATAATATAATAGAGACAGTAGATCTAGCTGGTCTGTCAAAATATAATAGAGACAGTAGATCTAGCTGGTCTGTCATAATATAATAGAGACAGTAGTATCTACCTGGTCTGTCATAATATAATAGAGACAGTAGATCTAGCTGGTCTGTCATAATATAATAGAGACAGTAGATCTAGCTGGTCTGTCATAATATAATAGAGACAGTAGATCTAGCTGGTCTGTCATAATATAATAGAGACAGTAGATCTAGCTGGTCTGTCATAATATAATAGAGACAGTAGATCTAGCTGGTCTGTCATAATATAATAGAGACAGTAGATCTAGCTGGTCTGTCATAATATAATAGAGACAGTAGATCTAGCTGGTCTGTCAAAATATAATAGAGACAGTATATCTAGCTGGTCTGTCATAATATAATAGAGACAGTAGATCTAGCTGGTCTGTCATAATATAATAGAGACAGTAGATCTACCTGGTCTGTCATAGTATAATAGAGACAGTAGATCTAGCTGGTCTGTCATAATATAATAGAGACAGTAGATCTAGCTGGTCTGTCATAATATAATAGAGACAGTAGATCTACCTGGTCTGTCATAATATAATAGAGACAGTAGATCTAGCTGGTCTGTCATAATATAACAGAGACAGTAGATCTAGCTGGTCTGTCATAATATAATAGGACAGTAGATCTAGCTGGTCTGTCATAATATAATAGAGACAGTAGATCTAGCTGGTCTGTCATAATATAACAGAGACAGTAGATCTAGCTGGTCTGTCATAATATAATAGAGACAGTAGATCTAGCTGGTCTGTCATAATATAATAGAGACAGTAGATCTACCTGGTCTGTCAAATTAGATAGAGACAGTAGATCTAGCTGGTCTGTTTTAATATAATAGTGACAGTGTATCTACCTGGTCTGTCATAATATAACAGAGACAGTAGATCTAGCTGGTCTGTCATAATATAACAGAGACAGTAGATCTACCTGGTATGTCAAAATATAATAGAGACAGTAGATCTAGCTGGTCTGTCATAATATCATAGAGACAGTAGATCTAGCTGGTCTGTCAAATTATAATAGAGACAGTAGATCTAGCTGGTCTGTCATAATATAACAGAGACAGTAGATCTACCTGGTCTGTCAAAATATAATAGAGACAGTAGATCTAGCTGGTCTGTCAAAATATAATAGAGACAGTAGATCTAGCTGGTCTGTCAAATTATAATAGACACAGTAAATCTAGCTGGTCTGTCATAATATAATAGAGACAGTATACTCACCTGGTCTGTCATAATATAATAGAGACAGCAGATCTAGCTAGTCTGTCATAATACAATAGAGACATTAGATCTACCTGGTCTGTCATAGTATAATAGAGACAGTAGATCTAGCTGGTCTGTCATCAAATAATAGACACAGTAGATCTAGCTGGTCTGTCATAATATAATAGATACAGTATACTCACCTGGTCTGTCATAATATAATAGAGACAGCAGATCTAGCTAGTCTGTCATAATACAATAGAGACATTAGATCTACCTGGTCTGTCATAGTATAATAGAGACAGTAGATCTAGCTGGTCTGTCATAGTACAATATAGACAGTAGATCTAGTTGCTCTGTCATAATATGAGACAGTATATCTAGCTGGTCTGTCATAATATAATATAGTAAGTTGATCTAGCTGGTCTGTCAAGATATAATAGAGATAGTAGATCTAGCTGGTCTGTCATAATACAATAGAGACAGTATATCTAGCTGGTCTGTCAAAATATAATAGAGACAGTAGATCTAGCTGGTCTGTCGTAATACAATAGAGACAGTAGATCTAGCTGGTCTGTCAAAATATAATAGAGACAGTAGATCTAGCTGGTCTGTCATAATATAATAGGGACAGTAGATCTAGCTGGTCTGTCATAATATAATAGAGACAGTGTATCTACCAGGTCTGTCATAATATAACAGAGACAGTAGATCTAGCTGGTCTGTCATAATATAACAGAGACAGTAGATGTACCTGGTATGTCAAAATATAATAGAGACAGTAGATCTAGCTGGTCTGTCATATTATAATAGAGACAGTAGATCTAGCTGGTATGTCATAATATAATAGAGATAGTAGATCTACCTGGTCTGTCAAATTAGAAAAGACAGTAGATATATCTGGTCTGTCATCAAATAATAGACACAGTAGATCTAGCTGGTCTGTCATAATATAATAGAGACAGTATACTCACCTGGTCTGTCATAATATAATAGAGACAGCAGATCTAGCTAGTCTGTCATAATACAATAGAGACATTAGATCTACCTGGTCTGTCATAGTATAATAGAGACAGTAGATCTAGCTGGTCTGTCATAATATGAGACAGTATATCTAGCTGGTCTGTCATAATATAATAGAGTAAGTTGATCTAGCTGGTCTGTCATGATATAATAGAGATAGTAGATCTAGCTGGTCTGTCATAATACAATAGAGACAGTGTATCTACCAGGTCTGTCATAATATAACAGAGACAGTAGATCTAGCTGGTCTGTCATAATATAATAGAGACAGTAGATCTAGCTGGTCTGTCATATTATAATAGAGACAGTAGATCTAGCTGGTATGTCATAATATAATAGAGATAGTAGATCTACCTGGTCTGTCAAATTAGAATAGAGACAGTAGATCTAGCTGGTCTGTTTTAATATAATAGTGACAGTGTATCTACCAGGTCTGTCATAATATAACAGAGACAGTAGATCTAGCTGGTCTGTCATAATATAACAGAGACAGTAGATCTACCTGGTATGTCAAAATATAATAGAGACAGTAGATCTAGCTGGTCTGTCATAATATCATAGAGACAGTAGATCTAGCTGGTCTGTCAAATTATAACAGAGACAGTAGATCTAGCTGGTCTGTCATAATATAACAGAGACAGTAGATCTACCTGGTATGTCAAAATATAATAGAGACAGTAGATCTAGCTGGTCTGTCATAATATAATAGAGACAGTAGATCTAGCTGGTCTGTCAAATTATAATAGACACAGTAAATCTAGCTGGTCTGTCATAATATAATAGAGACAGTATACTCACCTGGTCTGTCATAATATAATAGAGACAGCAGATCTAGCTAGTCTGTCATAATACAATAGAGACATTAGATCTACCTGGTCTGTCATAGTATAATAGAGACAGTAGATCTAGCTGGTCTGTCATAATATAACAGAGACAGTAGATCTACCTGGTATGTCAAAATATAATAGAGACAGTAGATCTAGCTGGTCTGTCATAATATAATAGAGACAGTAGATCTAGCTGGTCTGTCAAATTATAATAGACACAGTAAATCTAGCTGGTCTGTCATAATATAATAGAGACAGTATACTCACCTGGTCTGTCATAATATAATAGAGACAGCAGATCTAGCTAGTCTGTCATAATACAATAGAGACATTAGATCTACCTGGTCTGTCATAGTATAATAGAGACAGTAGATCTAGCTGGTCTGTCATCAAATAATAGACACAGTAGATCTAGCTGGTCTGTCATAATATAATAGATACAGTATACTCACCTGGTCTGTCATAATATAATAGAGACAGCAGATCTAGCTAGTCTGTCATAATACAATAGAGACATTAGATCTACCTGGTCTGTCATAGTATAATAGAGACAGTAGATCTAGCTGGTCTGTCATAGTACAATATAGACAGTAGATCTAGTTGCTCTGTCATAATATGAGACAGTATATCTAGCTGGTCTGTCATAATATAATAGAGTAAGTTGATCTAGCTGGTCTGTCAAGATATAATAGAGATAGTAGATCTAGCTGGTCTGTCATAATACAATAGAGACAGTATATCTAGCTGGTCTGTCAAAATATAATAGAGACAGTAGATCTAGCTGGTCTGTCGTAATACAATAGAGACAGTAGATCTAGCTGGTCTGTCAAAATATAATAGAGACAGTAGATCTAGCTGGTCTGTCATAATATAATAGGGACAGTAGATCTAGCTGGTCTGTCATAATATAATAGAGACAGTGTATCTACCAGGTCTGTCATAATATAACAGAGACAGTAGATCTAGCTGGTCTGTCATAATATAACAGAGACAGTAGATGTACCTGGTATGTCAAAATATAATAGAGACAGTAGATCTAGCTGGTCTGTCATATTATAATAGAGACAGTAGATCTAGCTGGTATGTCATAATATAATAGAGATAGTAGATCTACCTGGTCTGTCAAATTAGAAAAGAGACAGTAGATCTAGCTGGTCTGTCATCAAATAATAGACACAGTAGATCTAGCTGGTCTGTCATAATATAATAGAGACAGTATACTCACCTGGTCTGTCATAATATAATAGAGACAGCAGATCTAGCTAGTCTGTCATAATACAATAGAGACATTAGATCTACCTCGTCTGTCATAGTATAACAGAGACAGTAGATCTAGCTGGTCTGTCATAATATAACAGAGACAGTAGATCTACCAGGTCTGTCATAATATAACAGAGACAGTAGATCTAGCTGGTCTGTCATAGTATAACAGAGACAGTAGATCTACCTGGTCTGTCATAGTATAATAGAGACAGTAGATCTATCCGGTCTGTCATAATATAACAGAGACAGTAGATTTAGCTGGTCTGTCATAATAATAGAGACAGTAGTATCTAGCTGGTCTGTCATAATATAATAGAGACATTAGATCTAGCTGGTCTGTTATAATATAATAGAGACAGTAGATCTAGCTGGTCTGTCATAATATAATAGAGACAGTAGATCTAGCTGGTCTGTCATAATATAATAGAGACAGTAGATCTAGCTGGCCTGTCATAATATAATAGACAGTAGATCTAGCTGGTCTGTCATAATATATAATAGAGTACAGTAGATCTAGCTGGTCTGTCATAATATAATAGAGACAGTAGATCTAGCTGGTCTGTCATAATACAATAGAGACAGTAGATCTAGCTGGTCTGTCATAATATAATAGAGACAGTAGATCTACCTGGTCTGTCAAAATATAATTGAGACAGTAGATCTAGCTGGTCTGTCATAATATAATAGAGACAGTATATCTACCTGGTCTGTCATTTTATAATAGAGACAGTAGATCTAGCTGGTCTGTCATAATATAATAGAGACAGTAGATTTAGCTGGTCTGTCATAATATAATAGAGACAGTAGATCTAGCTGGTCTGTCATAATATAACATAGAGACAGTAGATTTAGCTGGTCTGTCATAATATAATAGAGACAGTATATCTACCTGGTCTGTCATAATTATAATAGAGACAGTAGATCTAGCTGGTCTGTCATAATATAATAGAGATAGTAGATCTACCTGGTCTGTCAAATTAGAAAAGAGACAGTAGATATATCTGGTCTGTCATCAAATAATAGACACAGTAGATCTAGCTGGTCTGTCATAATATAATAGAGACAGTATACTCACCTGGTCTGTCATAATATAATAGAGACAGTAGATCTAGCTGGTCTGTCATAATACAATAGAGACATTAGATCTACCTGGTCTGTCATAGTATAATAGAGACAGTAGATCTAGCTGGTCTGTCATAATATGAGACAGTATATCTAGCTGGTCTGTCATAATATAATAGAGTAAGTTGATCTAGCTGGTCTGTCATGATATAATAGAGACAGTAGATCTAGCTGGTCTGTCATAATATAATAGAGACAGTAGTATCTACCAGGTCTGTCATAATATAATAGAGACAGTAGATCTAGCTGGTCTGTCATAATATAATAGAGACAGTAGATCTAGCTGGTCTGTCATATTATAATAGAGACAGTAGATCTAGCTGGTATGTCATAATATAATAGAGATAGTAGATCTACCTGGTCTGTCAAATTAGAATAGAGACAGTAGATCTAGCTGGTCTGTTTTAATATAATAGTGACAGTGTATCTACCAGGTCTGTCATAATATAACAGAGACAGTAGATCTAGCTGGTCTGTCATAATATAACAGAGACAGTAGATCTACCTGGTATGTCAAAATATAATAGAGACAGTAGATCTAGCTGGTCTGTCATAATATCATAGAGACAGTAGATCTAGCTGGTCTGTCAAATTATAACAGAGACAGTAGATCTAGCTGGTCTGTCATAATATAACAGAGACAGTAGATCTACCTGGTATGTCAAAATATAATAGAGACAGTAGATCTAGCTGGTCTGTCATAATATAATAGAGACAGTAGATCTAGCTGGTCTGTCAAATTATAATAGACACAGTAAATCTAGCTGGTCTGTCATAATATAATAGAGACAGTATACTCACCTGGTCTGTCATAATATAATAGAGACAGCAGATCTAGCTAGTCTGTCATAATACAATAGAGACATTAGATCTACCTGGTCTGTCATAGTATAATAGAGACAGTAGATCTAGCTGGTCTGTCATAATATAACAGAGACAGTAGATCTACCTGGTATGTCAAAATATAATAGAGACAGTAGATCTAGCTGGTCTGTCATAATATAATAGAGACAGTAGATCTAGCTGGTCTGTCAAATTATAATAGACACAGTAAATCTAGCTGGTCTGTCATAATATAATAGAGACAGTATACTCACCTGGTCTGTCATAATATAATAGAGACAGCAGATCTAGCTAGTCTGTCATAATACAATAGAGACATTAGATCTACCTGGTCTGTCATAGTATAATAGAGACAGTAGATCTAGCTGGTCTGTCATCAAATAATAGACACAGTAGATCTAGCTGGTCTGTCATAATATAATAGAGATTGTAGTTTAACCTGGTCTGTCATAATAGAATAGAGACAGTAGATCTAGCTGGTCCGTCATAATATAATAGAGACAGTAGATCTACCTGGTCTGTCATAGTATAATAGAGACAGTAGATCTAGCTGGTCCGTCATAGTACAATATAGACAGTAGATCTAGTTGCTCTGTCATAATATGAGACAGTATATCTAGCTGGTCTGTCATAATATAATAGAGTAAGTTGATCTAGCTGGTCTGTCAAGATATAATAGAGATAGTAGATCTAGCTGGTCTGTCATAATACAATAGAGACAGTATATCTAGCTGGTCTGTCAAAATATAATAGAGACAGTAGATCTAGCTGGTCTGTCGTAATACAATAGAGACAGTAGATCTAGCTGGTCTGTCAAAATATAATAGAGACAGTAGATCTAGCTGGTCTGTCATAATATAATAGGGACAGTAGATCTAGCTGGTCTGTCATAATATAATAGAGACAGTGTATCTACCAGGTCTGTCATAATATAACAGAGACAGTAGATCTAGCTGGTCTGTCATAATATAACAGAGACAGTAGATGTACCTGGTATGTCAAAATATAATAGAGACAGTAGATCTAGCTGGTCTGTCATATTATAATAGAGACAGTAGATCTAGCTGGTATGTCATAATATAATAGAGATAGTAGATCTACCTGGTCTGTCAAATTAGAAAAGAGACAGTAGATATATCTGGTCTGTCATCAAATAATAGACACAGTAGATCTAGCTGGTCTGTCATAATATAATAGAGACAGTATACTCACCTGGTCTGTCATAATATAATAGAGACAGCAGATCTAGCTAGTCTGTCATAATACAATAGAGACATTAGATCTACCTGGTCTGTCATAGTATAATAGAGACAGTAGATCTAGCTGGTCTGTCATAATATGAGACAGTATATCTAGCTGGTCTGTCATAATATAATAGAGTACGTTGATCTAGCTGGTCTGTCATGATATAATAGAGATAGTAGATCTAGCTGGTCTGTCATAATACAATAGAGACAGTGTATCTACCAGGTCTGTCATAATATAACAGAGACAGTAGATTTAGCTGGTCTGTCATAATACAATAGAGACAGTGTATCTAGCTGGTCTGTCATAATATAATAGACACATTAGATCTAGCTGGTCTGTTATAATATAATATAGACAGTATATCTAGCTGGTCTGTCATAATATAATAGAGACCGTAGATCTAGCTGGTCTGTCATATTATAATAGAGACAATAGATCTAGCTGGCCTGTCATAATATAATAGACAGTAGATCTAGCTGGTCTGTCATAATACAATAGACACAGTAGATCTAGCTGGTCTGTCATAATATAATAGAGACAGTAGATCTAGCTGGTCTGTCATAATACAATAGAGACAGTAGATCTAGCTGGTCTGTCATAATATAATAGAGACAGTAGATCTACCTGGTCTGTCAAAATATAATTGACAGTAGATCTAGCTGGTCTGTAATAATATAATAGAGACAGTATATCTACCTGGTCTGTCATTTTATAATAGAGACAGTAGATCTAGCTGGTCTGTCATAATGTCATAATATAATAGAGACAGTAGATCTACCTGGTCTGTCATTTTATAATAGAGACATAGAGACAGTAGATTTAGCTGGTCTGTCATAATATAATAGAGAGAGTAGATCTTGCTGGTCTGTCATTTTATAATAGAGACAGTAGATCTAGCTGGTCTGTCATAATATAATAGAGACAGTAGATCTAGCTGGTCTGTAATAATATAATAGAGACAGTAGATCTACCTGGTCTGTCAAAATATAATAGAGACAGTAGATCTAGCTGGTCTGTCATAATGTCATATTATAATAGAGACAATAGATCTAGCTGGTCTGTCATAATATAATAGAGACAGTAGATCTAGCTGGTCTGTCATATTATAATAGAGACAGTAGATCTAGCTGGTCTGTCATAATACAATAGAGAATAGATCTAGCTGGTCTGTCATTTTATAATGGAGTCGGTATATCTACCTGGTCTCTCATAATATAATAGAGACAGTAGATCTAGCTGGTCTGTCATAATACAATAGAGACAGTAGATCTAGCTGGTCTGTCATAATATAATAGAGATAGTAGATCTACCTGGTCTGTCATAATACAATAGAGACAGTAGATCTACCTGGTTTGTCATAATATAATAGAGACAGTGTATCTACCAGGTCTGTCATAATATAACAGAGACAGTAGATCTAGCTGGTATGTCATAATATAACAGAGACAGTAGATCTACCTGGTATGTCAAAATATAATAGAGACAGTAGATCTAGCTGGTCTGTCATAATATAATAGAGACAGTAGATCTAGCTGGTCTGTCATATTATAGTAGAGACAGTAGATCTAGCTGGTCTGTCATAATATAATAGAGATTGTAGTTTAACCTGGTCTGTCATAATAGAATAGAGACAGTAGATCTAGCTGGTCTGTCATAATGTAATAGAGACAGTAGATCTAGCTGGTCTATCATAGTATAATAGAGACAGTAGATCTACCCGGTATGTCAAAATATAATAGAGACAGTAGATCTAGCTGGTCTGTCATAATATAATAGAGACAGTAGATCTAGCTGGTCTGTCATATTATAATAGAGACAGTAGATCTAGCTGGTATGTCATAATATAATAGGGACAGTAGATCTAGCTGGTCTGTCATAATATAATAGAGACAGTGTATCTACCAGGTCTGTCATAATATAACAGAGACAGTAGATCTACCTGGTATGTCAAAATATAATAGAGACAGTATATCTAGCTGGTCTGTCATAATATAATAGAGACAGTAGATCTAGCTGGTCTGTCATATTATAATAGAGACAGTAGATCTAGCTGGTCTGTCATAATATAATAGAGATTGTAGTTTAACCTGGTCTGTCATAATAGAATAGAGACAGTAGATCTAGCTGGTCCGTCATAATATAATAGAGACAGTAGATCTACCTGGTCTGTCATAGTATAATAGAGACAGTAGATCTAGCTGGTCCGTCATAGTACAATAGAGACATAGATACAGTAGATCTAGCTGGTCTGTCATAATATAATAGAGACAGTAGATCTAGCTGGTCTGTCAAAACATAATAGAGACAGTAGATCTAGCTGGTCTGTCATAATATAATAGAGACAGTAGATCTACCTGGTCTGTCAAATATAATAGAGACAGTAGATCTAGCTGGTCTGTCATAATATAATAGAGACAGTAGATCTACCTGGTCTGTCATATTATAATAGAGACAGTAGATCTAGCTGGTCTGTCATAATATAAGACAGAGACAGTAGATCTACCTGGTATGTCATAACAGAGACAGTAATATATAATAGAGACAGTAGATCTAGCTGGTCTGTCATAATATCATAGAGACAGTAGATCTAGCTGGTCTGTCAAATTATAACAGAGACAGTAGATCTAGCTGGTCTGTCATAATATAACAGAGACAGTAGATCTACCTGGTATGTCAAAATATAATAGAGACAGTAGATCTAGCTGGTCTGTCATAATATAATAGAGACAGTAGATCTAGCTGGTCTGTCAAATTATAATAGACACAGTAAATCTAGCTGGTCTGTCATAATATAATAGAGACAGTATACTCACCTGGTCTGTCATAATATAATAGAGACAGCAGATCTAGCTAGTCTGTCATAATACAATAGAGACATTAGATCTA
>NW_026280913.1:0-3597 GCF_023373465.1 Oncorhynchus keta | reverse complement strand
GAGAGAGCGAAGGTTGGGACGGCGCGATACCATCCGAGTAGGGGCAGTGTGGGAAGTGTTGGATGAGAGCGAGAGGGAAAAGGATACAAGGTAGTGGTCGGAGACTTGGAGGAGTTGCAATGAGGTTAGTGGAAGAACAGCATCTAGTAAAGATGAGGTCAAGCGTATTGCCTGCCTTGTGAGTAGGGGAAGGTGAGAGGGTGAGGTCAAAAGGAGAGGAGTGGAAAGAAGGAGGCAGAGAGGAATGAGTCAAAGGTAGACGTGGGGAGGTTAAAGTCGCCCAGAACTGTGAGAGGTGAGCCGTCCTCAGGAAAGGAGCTTATCAAGGCATCAAGCTCATTGATGAACTCTCCGAGGGAACCTGGAGGGCGATAAATGATAAGGATGTTAAGCTTGAAAGGGCTGGTAACTGTGACAGCATGGAATTCAAAGGAGGCGATAGACAGATGGGTAAGGAGAAAGAGAAAGACCACTTGGGAGAGATGAGGATCCCGGTGCCACCACCCCGCTGACCAGAAGCTCTCGGGGTGTGCGAGAACACGTGGGCGGACGAGGAGAGAGCAGTAGGAGTAGCAGTGTTATCTGTGGTGATCCATGTTTCCGTCAGTGCCAAGAAGTCAAGGGACTGGAGGGAGGCATAGGCTGAGATGAACTCTGCCTTGTTGGCCGCAGATCGGCAGTTCCAGAGGCTACCGGAGACCTGGAACTCCACGTGGGTCGTGCGCGCTGGGACCACCAGATTAGGGTGGTCGCGGCCACAGCGGTGTGGAGCGTTTGTATGGTCTGTGCAGAGAGGAGAGAACAGGGATAGACAGACACATAGTTGACAGGCTACAGAAAAGGCTACGCTAATGCAAGGAGATTGGAATGACAAGTGGACTACACGTCTCGAATGTTCAGAAAGTTAAGCTTACGTAGCAAGAGTCTTATTGACTAAAATGATTAAAATGATACAGTACTGCTAAAGTAGGCTAGCTGGCAGTGGCTGCGTTGTTGACACTACACTAATCAAGTCGTTCCGTTGAGTGTAATAGTTTCTACAGTGCTGCTAATCGGGGCTAGCTGGCTAGCTAGCAGTGTTGTTTACGTTACGTTGCGTTAAAAGAACGACAATAGCTGGCTAGCTAACCTAGAAATCGCTCTAGACTACACAATTATCTTTGAAACAAAGACGGCTATGTAGCTAGCTACGATCAAACAAATCAAACCGTTGTACTGTAATGAAATGAAATGAAAATGTGATACTAACTGTGGAGCGAAGCGGAATGCGACCGGGTTGTTGTTGGCTAGCTGTTAGCTGTTAGCTGTTGGCTAGCTAGCAGAGTCTCCTACGTTAAGGACGACAAATAGCTGGCTAGCGAACCTCAGTGAATTAAGTCATTTAGCAGACGCTCTTATCCAGAGCGACTTACAAATTGGTGCATTCACCTTATGACATCCAGTGGAACAGTCACTTTACAATAGTGCATCTAAATCTTTTAAGGGGGGTGAGAAGGATTACTTATCCTATCCTAGGTATTCCTTAAAGAGGTGGGGTTTCAGGTGTCTCCGGAAGGTGGTGATTGACTCCGCTGTCCTGGCGTCGTGAGGGAGTTTGTTCCACCATTGGGGGGCCAGAGCAGCGAACAGTTTTGACTGGGCTAGGCGGGAACTGTACTTCCTCAGTGGTAGGGAGGCGAGCAGGCCAGAGGTGGATGAACGCAGTGCCCTTGTTTGGGTGTAGGGCCTGATCAGAGCCTGGAGGTACTGAGGTGCCGTTCCCCTTACAGCTCCGTAGGCAAGCACCATGGTCTTGTAGCGGATGCGAGCTTCAACTGGAAGCCAGTGGAGAGAGCGGAGGAGCGGGGTGACGTGAGAGAACTTGGGAAGGTTGAACACCAGACGGGCTGCGGCGTTCTGGATGAGTTGTAGGGGTTTAATGGCACAGGCAGGAGCCCAGCCAACAGCGAGTTGCAGTAATCCAGACGGGAGATGACAAGTGCCTGGATTAGGACCTGCGCCGCTTCCTGTGTGAGGCAGGGTCGTACTCTGCGGATGTTGTAGAGCATGAACCTACAGGAACGGGCCACCGCCTTGATGTTAGTTGAGAGCGACAGGGTGTTGTCCAGGATCACGCCAAGGTTCTTAGCGCTCTGGGAGGAGGACACAATGGAGTTGTCAACCGTGATGGCGAGATCATGGAGCGGGCAGTCCTTCCCGGGAGGAAGAGCAGCTCCGTCTTGCCGAGGTTCAGCTTGAGGTGGTGATCCGTCATCCACACTGATATGTCTGCCAGACATGCAGAGATGCGATTCGCCACCTGGTCATCAGAAGGGGAAAGGAAGATTAATTGTGTGTCGTCTGCATAGCAATGATAGGAGAGACCATGTGAGGTTATGACAGAGCCAAGTGACTTGGTGTATAGCGAGAATAGGAGAGGGCCTAGAACAGAGCCCTGGGGACACCAGTGGTGAGAGCGCGTGGTGAGGAGACAGATTCTCGCCACGCCACCTGGTAGGAGCGACCTGTCAGGTAGGACGCAATCCAAGCGTGGGCCGCGCCGAGAGATGCCCAACTCGGAGAGGGTGGAGAGGAGGATCTGATGGTTCACAGTATCGAAGGCAGCCGATAGGTCTAGAAGGATGAGAGCAGAGGAGAGAGAGTTAGCTTTAGCGGTGCGGAGCGCCTCCGTGATACAGAGAAGAGCAGTCTCAGTTGAATGACTAGTCTTGAAACCTGACTGATTTGGATCAAGAAGGTCATTCTGAGAGAGATAGCGGGAGAGCTGGCCAAGGACGGCACGTTCAAGAGTTTTGGAGAGAAAAGAAAGAAGGGATACTGGTCTGTAGTTGTTGACATCGGAGGGATCGAGTGTAGGTTTTTTCAGAAGGGGTGCAACTCTCGCTCTCTTGAAGACGGAAGGGACGTAGCCAGCGGTCAGGGATGAGTTGATGAGCGAGGTGAGGTAAGGGAGAAGGTCTCCGGAAATGGTCTGGAGAAGAGAGGAGGGGATAGGGTCAAGCGGGCAGGTTGTTGGGCGGCCGGCCGTCACAAGACGCGAGATTTCATCTGGAGAGAGAGGGGAGAAAGAGGTCAGAGCACAGGGTAGGGCAGTGTGAGCAGAACCAGCGGTGTCGTTTGACTTAGCAAACGAGGATCGGATGTCGTCGACCTTCTTTTCAAAATGGTTGACGAAGTCATCTGCAGAGAGGAGGAGGGGGGGAGGAGGATTCAGGAGGGAGGAGAAGGTGGCAAAGAGCTTCCTAGGGTTAGAGGCAGAAGCTTGGAATTTAGAGTGGTAGAAAGTGGCTTTAGCAGCAGAGACAGAAGAGGAAAATGTAGAGAGGAGGGAGCGAAAGGATGCCAGGTCCGCAGGAGGCGAGTTTTCCTCCATTTCCGCTCGGCTGCCCGGAGCCCTGTTCTGTGAGCTCGCAATGAGTCGTCGAGCCACGGAGGCGGGAGGGGAGGACCGAGCCGGCCTGGAGGATAGGGGGCATAGAGAGTCAAAGGATGCAGAAAGGGAGGAGAGGAGGTTGAGGAGGCAGAATCAGGAGATAGGTTGGAGAAGGTTTGAGCAGAGGGAAGAGATGATAGGATGGAAGAGGAGAGAGTAGCGGG
>NW_026280912.1:0-13393 GCF_023373465.1 Oncorhynchus keta | reverse complement strand
GATTTAGAATAGGCCACCAACAACACCACAGTAGATTTAGAACAGGCCACCAACAACACCACAGTAGATTTAGAATAGGTCACCAACAACACCACAGTAGATTTAGAACAGGCCACCAACGACACCACAGTAGATTTAGCCAGGCTACCAATAACATACACAGTGTAGATTTGCAGAATATAAGCCACACAATACTATTATAGATTTAGAATAGGTCACTAAATAACATTCACAGTGAGATTTAGAAATAGGCTACCAATGACACTATGATTTAGAATAGGCCACACAATACTAGCCAGCAGATTTTAGAAATAGGCCACACACACCACAGCAGATTTGCAGGAATAAGTCACCAACAACAATACAGTAGATTTGTGAACAGGCCACCAATGACACCTGGGCAGATTGTGAATGGTACACAACAACACCACAGCAGATTTGCATTGTAGTCACCAACAACAATTTACATATGATTTAGAATAGGCCAACAGTACAGTAGATTTGTAATAGGCTACCAAATAAACACTCACAGTAGATTTAGAATAGTCAACAGTACAGTGCATTTGGGTGAATAGCAACACTAATGCCACATTAGATTTAGAATAGGCCAACAGCACAGCAGATTTGAATAGGCCACCAACAATACCACAGTAGATTTAGAATACAGGCCACAGCACAGTAGATTTAGAATAGGCCACCAACAACACCACAGTAGATTTAGAACGAATACCAACAACACCACAGTAGATTTAGAAGTAGATTTGTCACCAACAACACCACAGTAGATTTAGAACAGGCCACCAACAACACCACAGTAGATTTAGAATAGGCCACCAACAACACCACAGTAGATTTAGAATAGGTCACCAACAACACCACAGTAGATTTAGAACAGGCCACCAACAACACCTCAGTAGATTTAGAATAGGCCACCAACAACACCACAGTAGATTTAGAACAGGCCACCAACAACACCACAGTAGATTTAGAATAGGCCACCAACAACACCACAGTAGATTTAGAATAGGCCAACACCAACGCCACAGTAGATTTAGAACAGGCCACCAACGACACCTCAGTAGATTTAGAATAGGCCACCAACAACACCACAGTAGATTTAGAATAGGCCACCAACAACACCACAGTAGATTTAGAATAGGCCAACAGCACAGTAGATTTAGAATAGGCCAACCCAACACCACAGTAGATTTAGAATAGGCCAACAACACAGTAGATTTAGAATAGGCCAACGCCACAGTAGATTTAGAATAGGCCAACGCAACAACACTACAGTAGATTTAGAATAGACCAACAACACTACAGTAGATTTAGAATAGGCCACCAACAACACCACAGTAGATTTAGAATAGGCCACCAACAACACCACAGTAGATTTAGAATAGGCCATTGGTCACCAACAACACCACAGTAGATTTAGAATAGGCCAACAACACAGTAGATTTAGAATAGGCCACCAACAACACCACAGTAGATTTAGAATAGGCCACCAACAACACCACAGTAGATTTAGAACAGGCCACCAACAACACCACAGTAGATTTAGAATAGGTCACCAACAACACCACAGTAGATTTAGAATAGGCCACCAACAACACCACAGTAGATTTAGAATAGGCCACCAACAACACCACAGTAGATTTAGAATAGGCCACCAACAACACCACAGTAGATTTAGAATAGGCCACCAACAACACCACAGTAGATTTAGAACAGGCCACCAACAACACCACAGTAGATTTAGAATAGGCCACCAACAACACCACAGTAGATTTAGAATAGGCCACCAACAACACCACAGTAGATTTAGAATAGGCCACCAACAACACCACAGTAGATTTAGAATAGGCCAACAGCACAGTAGATTTAGAATAGGCCACCAACAACACCACAGTAGATTTAGAATAGGCCAACAGCACAGTAGATTTAGAATAGGCCAACACCAATGCCACATTAGATTTAGAATAGGCCACCAACAACACTACAGTAGATTTAGAATAGGCCACCAACAACACCACAGTAGATTTAGAATTGGCCACCAACAACACTACAGTAGATTTAGAATAGACCCACTACAGTAGATTTAGAATAGGCCACCAACAACACCACAGTAGATTTAGAATAGGCCAACAGCACAGTAGATTTAGAATAGGCCAGCCAACGCCACAGTAGATTTAGAATAGGCCAACGCCTACAGTAGATTTAGAATAGTCCAACACCACAGTAGATTTAGAATAGGCCAACACCACAGTAGATTTAGAATAGGCCAACGCCACAGTAGATTTAGAATAGGCCAACGCCACAGTAGATTTAGAATAGGCCAACACAACAGTAGATTTAGAATAGGCCACCAACAACACCACAGTAGATTTAGAATAGGCCACCAACAACACCACAGTAGATTTAGAATTGGTCACCAACAACACCACAGTAGATTTAGAACAGGCCACCAACAACACCACAGTAGATTTAGAATTGGCCACCAACAACACCACAGTAGATTTAGAACAGGCCAAACAACCACAGTAGATTTAGAATTGGCCACAACAACACCACAGTAGATTTAGAACAGGTCACCAACGACACCACAGTAGATTTAGAATAGGCCACCAACAACACCACAGTAGATTTAGAACAGGCCACCAACAACACCACAGTAGATTTAGAATAGGCCACCAACAACACCACAGTAGATTTAGAACAGGCCACCAACAACACCAATACCTGATTTTAGAACAGGCCACCAACACCACCACAGTAGATTTAGAATAGGCCACCAACAACACCACAGTAGATTTAGAATAGGCCACCAACAACACCACAGTAGATTTAGAATAGGCCAAACAACACCACAGTAGATTTAGAATAGGCCAACAGCACAGTAGATTTAGAATAGGCCACCAACAACACCACAGTAGATTTAGAATTTAGAATAGGCCACCAACAACACCACAGTAGATTTAGAATAGGCCACCAACAACACAGTAGATTTAGAATAGGCCACCAACAACACCACAGTAGATTTAGAATAGGCCACAACACAGTAGATTTAGAATAGGCCACCAACAACACCACGGTAGATTTAGAATAGGCCACCAACAACACCACAGTAGATTTAGAACAGGCCACCAACAACACCACAGTAGATTTAGAATAGGTCACCAACAACACCACAGTAGATTTAGAATAGGCCAACAACACCACAGTAGATTTAGAATAGGCCACCAACAACACCACAGTAGATTTAGAACAGGCCACCAACAACACCACAGTAGATTTAGAACAGGCCACCAACAACACCACAGTAGATTTAGAATAGGCCACCAACAACACCACAGTAGATTTAGAATAGGCCACCAACAACACCACAGTAGATTTAGAATAGGCCACCAACAACACCACAGTAGATTTAGAATAGGTCACCAACAACACCACAGTAGATTTAGAACAGGCCACCAACAGCTCAGTAGACAGGCCTCAGTAGATTTAGAATAGGCCACCAACAACACCACAGTAGATTTAGAACAGGCCACCAACAACACAGTAGATTTAGCCACCAACACACCACAGTAGATTTAGAATAGGCCAACAACACCACAGTAGATTTAGAATAGGCCAACAACCACATGGCCACCAATGACACCACAGTAGATTTAGAATAGGCCACCAACAACACCACAGTAGATTTAGAATAGGCACCAACAACACCACAGTAGATTTAGAATAGGCCACCAGCACAGTAGATTTAGAATAGGCCACCAACAACACCACAGTAGATTTAGAATAGGCCAACACCACAGTAGATTTAGAATAGGCCACCAACAACACCACAGTGATTTAGAATAGGCCACCAACACCACAGTAGATTTAGAATAGGCCAACAACACAGTAGATTTAGAATAGGCCAAACAGCACAGTAGATTTAGAATAGGCCACCAACAACACCACAGTAGATTTAGAATAGGCCACCAACAACACCAGTAGATTTAGAATAGGCACCAACAACACCACAGTAGATTTAGAACAGGCCACCAACAACACCACAGTAGATTTAGAATAGGCCACCAACAACACCACAGTAGATTTAGAATTTACCAATGCCACAGTAGATTTAGAATAGTTCACCAACAACACCACAGTAGATTTAGAACCACCAACAACACCACAGTAGATTTAGAACAGGCCACCAACAACACCACAGTAGATTTAGATTTACAGAGATTTAGAACAGGCACCAACACCACAGTAGATTTAGAATAGGCCAACAACACCACAGTAGATTTAGAATAGGCCACCAACAACACCACAGTAGATTTAGAATAGGCCACCAACAACACCACAGTAGATTTAGAATAGGCCAACAGCACAGTAGATTTAGAATTGGTCACCAACAACACCACAGTAGATTTAGAATAGGCCACCAACAACACCACAGTAGATTTAGAATAGGCCACCAACAACACCACAGTAGATTTAGAATTGGCCAACACCAATGCCACAGTAGATTTAGAACAGGACACCAACGACACCACAGTAGATTTAGAATAGGCCACCAACAACACCACAGTAGATTTAGAATTGGCCAACACCACAGTAGATTTAGAATAGGCCAACACCACAGTAGATTTAGAATAGGCCACCAACAACACCACAGTAGATTTAGAATAGGCCACCAACAACACCACAGTAGATTTAGAACAGGCCACCAACAACACCACAGTAGATTTAGAATAGGCCACCAACAACACCACAGTAGATTTAGAATTGGCCAACACCAATGCCACAGTAGATTTAGAATAGGCCAACACCACAGTAGATTTAGAATAGGCCAACACCACAGTAGATTTAGAATAGGCCAACAGCACAGTAGATTTAGAATAGGCCACCAACAACACCACAGTAGATTTAGAATAGGCCAACAGCACAGTAGATTTAGAATAGGCCAACAGCACAGTAGATTTAGAATAGGCCACCAACAACACCACAGTAGATTTAGAATAGGCCAACAGCACAGTAGATTTAGAATAGGCCACCAACAACACCACAGTAGATTTAGAATAGGCCACCAACAACACCACAGTAGATTTAGAACAGGCCACCAACAACACCACAGTAGATTTAGAATAGGCCAACAGCACAGTAGATTTAGAATAGGCCACCAACAACACCACAGTAGATTTAGAATAGGCCAACAGCACAGTAGATTTAGAATAGGCCACCAACAACACCACAGTAGATTTAGAACAGGCCACCAACAACACCACAGTAGATTTAGAATAGGCCAACAGCACAGTAGATTTAGAATAGGCCACCAACAACACCACAGTAGATTTAGAACAGGCCACCAACAACACCACAGTAGATTTAGAATAGGCCAACACCACAGTAGATTTAGAATAGGCCAACACCACAGTAGATTTAGAATAGGCCACCAACAACACCACAGTAGATTTAGAACAGGCCACCAACAACACCACAGTAGATTTAGAATAGGCCACCAACAACACCACAGTAGATTTAGAATAGGCCACCAACAACACCACAGTAGATTTAGAACAGACCAACACACCTCAGGATTTAGAACAGGCCACCAACAACACCACAGTAGATTTAGAATAGGCCACCAACAACACCACAGTAGATTTAGAACAGGCCACCAACAACACCACAGTAGATTTGACACCAGAATAGACAATAAAATAGATTTAGCCACCAACAACACCACAGTAGATTTAGAACAGGCCAACACCACAGTAGATTTAGAACAGGCCACCAACAACACCACAGTAGATTTAGAACAGGCCACACCAATGCCACAGTAGATTTAGAATAGGTCACCAACAACACACAGTAGATTTAGAATAGGCCACCAACAACACCACAGTAGATTTAGAATAGGCCAACATAACAACACCACAGTAGATTTAGAATAGGCCAACAGCACAGTAGATTTAGAATAGGCCACCAACAACACCACAGTAGATTTAGAATAGGTCACCAACAACACCACAGTAGATTTAGAACAGGCCACCAACGACACCACAGTAGATTTAGAATAGGCCACCAACAACACCACAGTAGATTTAGAATTGGCCAGATTTAGAATAGGCCAACAACACACAGTAGATTTAGAATAGGCCACCAACACACCACAGTAGATTTAGAATAGGCCACCAACAACACCACAGTAGATTTAGAATAGGCCACCAACACCAATGCCACAGTAGATTTAGAACAGGACACCAATGACACCACAGTAGATTTGAATGAGCCAACAACACCACAGTAGATTTAGAATAGGCCAACACAATGCCACAGTAGATTTAGAATAGGCCAACACCACAGTAGATTTAGAATAGGCCACCAACAACACCACAGTAGATTTAGAATAGGCCAACAGCACAGTAGATTTAGAATAGGTCACCAACAACACCACAGTAGATTTAGAATAGGCCACCAACAGCACAGTAGATTTAGAATAGGCCACAACAGATTTAGAACAGGCAACACCACAGTAGATTTAGAACAGGACCACCAACAACACCACAGTAGATTTAGAATAGGCAACAACACCACAGTAGATTTAGAATAGGCCACCAACAGATTTAGAATAGGCCACAGCACAGTAGATTTATAATAGGCCAACATCACAGTAGATTTAGAATAGGCCACCAACAACACCACAGTAGATTTAGAATAGGCCACCAACAACACCACAGTAGATTTAGAATAGGCACCAACAACACCACAGTAGATTTAGAATAGGACCACCAACAACACCACAGTAGATTTAGAATAGGCAACACCACAGTAGATTTAGAATAGGCCAACACCAATGCCACAGTAGATTTAGAATAGGCCAACAACAACACCACAGTAGAATTTAGAACAGCCACAATTTAGAATAGGCCAACACCACAGTAGATTTAGAATAGGCCAACCAACAACACCACAGTAGTTTAGATTTAGAATAGGCCACCAACAACACCACAGTACAGAATAGGCCATTTAGAATAGGCCAACAGCACAGTAGATTTAGAATAGGCCACCAACAACACCACAGTAGATTTAGAACAGGCCACCAAAACAACACTACAGTAGATTTAGAATAGGCCACCAACAACACCACAGTAGATTTAGAATAGGCCAACACCAATGCCACAGTAGATTTAGAATAGGCCAACACCACAGTAGATTTAGAATAGGCCAACATCACAGTAGATTTAGAATAGGCCAACAGCACAGTAGATTTAGAATAGGCCACCAACAACACCACAGTAGATTTAGAACAGGCCACCAACAACACCACAGTAGATTTAGAATAGGTCACCAACAACACCACAGTAGATTTAGAACAGGCCACCAACGACACCACAGTAGATTTAGAATAGGCCACCAACAACACCACAGTAGATTTAGAATAGGCCACCACACCAATAGATGGAGAATGGCCAGCAGATTTAGAATAGGGACACAACAACACCACAGTAGATTTAGAACAGGCCACCAACGACACCACAGTAGATTTAGAATAGGCCACCAACAACACCACAGTAGATTTAGAATTGGCCAACACCAATGCCACATTAGATTTAGAATAGGCCAACATCACAGTAGATTTAGAATAGGCCAACAGCACAGTAGATTTAGAATAGGCCACCAACAACACCACAGTAGATTTAGAATAGGTCACCAACAACACCACAGTAGATTTAGAACAGGCCACCAACGACACCACAGTAGATTTAGAATAGGCCACCAACAACACCACAGTAGATTTAGAATTGGCCAACACCAATGCCACAGTAGATTTAGAATAGTTCACCAACAACACCACAGTAGATTTAGAACAGGCCACCAACGACACCACAGTAGATTTAGAATAGGCCACCAACAACACCACAGTAGATTTAGAATTGGCCAACACCAATGCCACAGTAGATTTAGAACAGGACACCAATGACACCACAGTAGATTTAGAATAGGCCACCAACAACACCACAGTAGATTTAGAATTGGCCAACACCAATGCCACAGTAGATTTAGAATAGGCCAACACCACAGTAGATTTAGAATAGGCCAACACCACCAGATTTAGAACATAGGTAAATCACCAATGCCACCATTAGATTTAGAATAGGCCACCAACAACACCACAGTAGATTTAGAATAGAGGCCACCAGCAACCTGCGGTGGTTGGAAAGGCAGCACCCACAGTAGATTCAGAACAGGACATAACGACACCACAGTAGAATAGAATAAATACCACAGTGATTTAGAATACAACATTTCTTACAGTAGATTTAGAATAGCTAACACGCTATAGATTTACCAAGTAGATTTAGAATAGGTCACCAACAGCACCAGTAGATTTAGAATGGCCAGCCTTTGCCACCAACAAATACTACAGTGATTTTAGAATAGCCACCAACAACACCACAGTAGATTTAGAACAGGACACCAACGACACCACAGTAGATTTATAGAATAGGCCACCAACAACACCACAGTATATTTGTGAATTGGCCACAACAACATGCCTGTAGATTTAGAATAGGCCAACACCACAGTGGATTAGAATAGGCCACCAACAACACCACAGTGGATTATAACAGGCCAATACAGCACAGCAGATTTAGAATAGGTCTAACAACACCACAGCAGATTTCCAGAACAGACCTACTAGCAGATTGACACCACAGCAGATTTGAGAACAGGCCACCAACAACACCACAGCAGATTTCAGACAGACCCTGTCACCAACAACACCACAGTAGAGATTTGAATGAGGCAATACTAGCTGCTCTACAGTAGATTTAGAATGGGCCACCAACAACACCACAGTAGATTTAGAATTGGCCATACCAAGATTTAGCCAACAAGTAGATTTAGAACAGGACAGATTTGTAGCGAACAGCACAGTAGATTTAGAATAGGCCACCAGCAAACACTACAGTAGATTTGAATAGGCCAATATACAGGTAGATTTAGAATAGGCCACACAATACCTCACAGCAGATTTGAATAGACCACCAACACCACAGTAGATTTAGAATAGGCCACCAATAAATAATTACAGTAGATTTAGAGAATAGGTCACCAACAACACCACAGTAGATTTAGAACAGGCCACAGCACAGTAGATTTAGAATAGGCCAACAACAAATACCACAGTAGATTTGAACAGGCTCTCCTGACACCAGGATGCAAAATAGTAGATTTAGAATAGGCCACCAACACTATAGATTTATTAAGTAGGCACAAACACCACAGCAGATTCACAATGAGGTTGCACAATGAACACATTTGATCACATTTGTGATAATCAACACCACAGTAGATTTGGACTAGGCAACACTGGTATCAGATTAGAATCAACACTACAGTAGATTTGTGAAGGTATCAACACTACAGTTGATTTCTAGAATAGGCTACACAATCCATAGCTGACTTCAGAACCCTTCTGGCCACAATCCCTTCTGCATTTTAGACTAGGGGCCACAACAACACCAGAGCAGATTTGCAGCAGACTCTAACCCTTCCGCAGCAGACTTAACCCACCAGCAGACTCTAACTCCTTCTTGTAGACTCTAACAACACCACAGCAGATTTATAGAATAGTCCTAAATACTACAGCAGATTTGGTGAACAGGCCACTAATGACACTTCAGCAGTGGGCTCAGACCCCAGGATGCAAAAGACTCTAACCCTTACAGCAGACTCTAACCAACCCAAGCGGACTCCTAACCCCTTCTGGCAGACTATAACCCTTCCACAGCAGACTGAACCACTTCTGCCAGCCCAGACTCCTAACCCTTCCACAACCAGACTCTAACCCTTCTGCAGCAGACTCTAACCCTTCTGCAGCAGACTCCAGCAACCATCAGTGATGTATGGCTAGACAATCCATAGCAGACTCGAACCCTTCTGCAGCAGACTCGAACCCTTCTGCAGCAGACTCTAACCCTTCCGCAGCAGACTCTAACCCTTCTGCAGCAGACTCTAACCCTTCCGCAGCAGACTCTAACCCTTCCGCAGCAGACTCTAACCCTTCTGCAGCAGACTCTAACCCTTCCGCAGCAGACTCTAACCCTTCCGCAGCAGACTCTAACCCTTCTGCAGCAGACTCTAACCCTTCTGCAGCAGACTCTAACCCTTCCGCAGCAGACTCTAACCCTTCTGCAGCAGACTCTAACCCTTCTGCAGCAGACTCTAACCCTTCCGCAGCAGACTCTAACCCTTCTGCAGCAGACTCTAACCCTTCCGCAGCAGACTCTAACCCTTCTGCAGCAGACTCTAACCCTTCTGCAGCAGACTCTAACCCTTCCGCAGCAGACTCTAACCCTTCTGCAGCAGACTCTAACCCTTCCGCAGCAGACTCTGAACCCTTCTGCAGCAGACTCTAACCCTTCTGCAGCAGACTCTAACCCTTCTGCAGCAGACTCTAACCCTTCCGCAGCAGACTCTAACCCTTCTGCAGCAGACTCTAACCCTTCTGCAGCAGACTCTAACCCTTCTGCAGCAGACTCTAACCCTTCTGCAGCAGACTCTAACCCTTCCACAGCAGACTCTAACCCTTCTGCAGCAGACTCTAACCCTTCTGCAGCAGACTCTAACCCTTCCGCAGCAGACTCTAACCCTTCCGCAGCAGACTCTAACCCTTCCTCAGCAGACTCTAACCCTTCCGCAGCAGACTCTAACCCTTCTGCAGCAGACTCTAACCCTTCCGCAGCAGACTCTAACCCTTCCGCAGCAGACTCTAACCCTTCCGCAGCAGACTCTAACCCTTCAGCAGCAGACTCTAACCCTTCTGCAGCAGACTCTAACCCTTCCGCAGCAGACTCTAACCCTTCAGCAGCAGACTCTAACCCTTCTGCAGCAGACTCTAACCCTTCAGCAGCAGACTCTAACCCTTCCGCAGCAGACTCTAACCCTTCTGCAGCAGACTCTAACCCTTCCGCAGCAGACTCTAACCCTTCCGCAGCAGACTCTAACCCTTCCGCAGCAGACTCTAACCCTTCTGCAGCAGACTCTAACCCTTCTGCAGCAGACTCTAACCCTTCCGCAGCAGACTCTAACCCTTCCGCAGCAGACTCTAACCCTTCCGCAGCAGACTCTAACCCTTCCGCAGCAGACTCTAACCCTTCCGCAGCAGACTCTAACCCTTCTGCAGCAGACTCTAACCCTTCTGCAGCAGACTCTAACCCTTCCGCAGCAGACTCGAACCCTTCTGCAGCAGACTCTAACCCTTCCACAGCAGACTTGAACCCTTCTGCAGCAGACTCTAACCCTTCTGCAGCAGACTCTAACCCTTCTGCAGCAGACTCTAACCCTTCCGCAGCAGACTCTAACCCTTCTGCAGCAGACTCGAACCCTTCTGCAGCAGACTCTAACCCTTCTGCAGCAGACTCTAACCCTTCTGCAGCAGACTCTAACCCTTCCACAGCAGACTCTAACCCTTCTGCAGCAGACTCTAACCCTTCTGCAGCAGACTCTAACCCTTCCGCAGCAGACTCTAACCCTTCCGCAGCAGACTCTAACCCTTCCGCAGCAGACTCTAACCCTTCCGCAGCAGACTCTAACCCTTCTGCAGCAGACTCTAACCCTTCCGCAGCAGACTCTAACCCTTCCGCAGCAGACTCTAACCCTTCCGCAGCAGACTCTAACCCTTCTGCAGCAGACTCTAACCCTTCTGCAGCAGACTCTAACCCTTCCGCAGCAGACTCTAACCCTTCTGCAGCAGACTCGAACCCTTCTGCAGCAGACTCTAACCATTCAGCAGCAGACTCTAACCCTTCCGCAGCAGACTCTAACCCTTCTGCAGCAGACTCTAACCCTTCCGCAGCAGACTCTAACCCTTCCGCAGCAGACTCTAACCCTTCCGCAGCAGACTCTAACCCTTCAGCAGCAGACTCTAACCCTTCTGCAGCAGACTCTAACCCTTCCGCAGCAGACTCTAACCCTTCTGCAGCAGACTCTAACCCTTCTGCAGCAGACTCTAACCCTTCCGCAGCAGACTCTAACCCTTCCGCAGCAGACTCTAACCCTTCCGCAGCAGACTCTAACCCTTCTGCAGCAGACTCTAACCCTTCTGCAGCAGACTCTAACCCTTCTGCAGCAGACTCTAACCCTTCCGCAGCAGACTCTAACCCTTCCACAGCAGACTCTGAACCCTTCTGCAGCAGACTCTAACCCTTCTGCAGCAGACTCTAACCCTTCTGCAGCAGACTCTAACCCTTCCGCAGCAGACTCTAACCCTTCCGCAGCAGACTCTAACCCTTCCGCAGCAGACTCTAACCCTTCTGCAGCAGACTCTAACCCTTCTGCAGCAGACTCTAACCCTTCTGCAGCAGACTCTAACCCTTCCACAGCAGACTCTAACCCTTCTGCAGCAGACTCTAACCCTTCTGCAGCAGACTCTAACCCTTCCACAGCAGACTCGAACCCTTCTGCAGCAGACTCTAACCCTTCCACAGCAGACTCTAACCCTTCTGCAGCAGACTCTAACCCTTCTGCAGCAGACTCTAACCCTTCCACAGCAGACTCGAACCCTTCTGCAGCAGACTCTAACCCTTCCACAGCAGACTCTGAACCCTTCTGCAGCAGACTCTAACCCTTCTGCAGCAGACTCTAACCCTTCTGCAGCAGACTCTAACCCTTCCGCAGCAGACTCTAACCCTTCTGCAGCAGACTCGAACCCTTCTGCAGCAGACTCTAACCCTTCTGCAGCAGACTCTAACCCTTCTGCAGCAGACTCTAACCCTTCCACAGCAGACTCTAACCCTTCTGCAGCAGACTCTAACCCTTCTGCAGCAGACTCTAACCCTTCCGCAGCAGACTCTAACCCTTCCGCAGCAGACTCTAACCCTTCCTAAGCAGACTCTAACCCTTCCGCAGCAGACTCTAACCCTTCTGCAGCAGACTCTAACCCTTCCGCAGCAGACTCTAACCCTTCCGCAGCAGACTCTAACCCTTCCGCAGCAGACTCTAACCCTTCTGCAGCAGACTCTAACCCTTCTGCAGCAGACTCTAACCCTTCCGCAGCAGACTCTAACCCTTCTGCAGCAGACTCGAACCCTTCTGCAGCAGACTCTAACCCTTCAGCAGCAGACTCTAACCCTTCCGCAGCAGACTCTAACCCTTCCGCAGCAGACTCTAACCCTTCCGCAGCAGACTCTAACCCTTCCGCAGCAGACTCTAACCCTTCCGCAGCAGACTCTAACCCTTCTGCAGCAGACTCTAACCCTTCTGCAGCAGACTCTAACCCTTCCGCAGCAGACTCTAACCCTTCCGCAGCAGACTCTAACCCTTCTGCAGCAGACTCTAACCCTTCCGCAGCAGACTCTAACCCTTCCGCAGCAGACTCTAACCCTTC
>NW_026280911.1:10000-22500 GCF_023373465.1 Oncorhynchus keta | reverse complement strand
ACCCTTTCTCTGTCTGTTAGAGCCCACGCCCCTTTCTCTGTCTGTTAGAGCCCGCCCCTTTCTCTGTCTGTTAGAGCCCAGCCCCTTTCTCTATCTGTTAGAGCCCGCCCCTTTATCTTTCTGTTAGAGCCCGCCCCTTTCTGTTAGAGCCCGCCCCTTTTTCCTGGTTTACACTCCCCTTATTTTCACCCTTATCTCTCTTTTGCTCCTTTCTGTTTCACTCTTATTTTCCAATTCAAATGGCTTTATTGGCATGGAAAACATATGTTATCATTCCCCAAGCAAGTGAAATAGATAATAAACAAAAAATAATCAGAAATTAACAGTAAACATTACACTCACAAAAGTTACAAAGTAATAAAGACATTTCAAATGTCATATTATACATTGTGCTGTAACGATGTGCAAATAGTTGAAGTACAAAAGAGAAAATAAATCAACGTAAATATATGTTGTATTGACAATGGTGTTTGTTCTTCACAGGTTGCTCTTTTCTTGTGGCAACAGGTCACGTCTTGCTGCTGTGATGGCAGACTGTGATTTCACCCAGTAGATATGGGAGTTTATCATACTTAGATTTGTGTTCAAATTCCATGTGGGTCTGTTTAATCTGAGGGAATTATGTGTTTCTAATATGGTCATACATTTGGCAGGAGGTTAGGAAGTGCAGCTCAGTTTCCACCTCATTTTGTGGGCAGTGAGCCTGTCTTCTCACGGCAGCCTTCTCAACAGCAAGGCTATGCTCACTGAGTCTCTACAGAGGCAAAGATTTCCTTCATTTTGGGTCAGTCACAGTGGTCAGGTATTCGGCCACTGTGTACTCTCTGTTTAGGGTCAGTCAAAGTGGCATTCCAGTTTGCTCTGTTTAGGGGTCAGTCACAGTGGTAAAACTTGTACTTTGTTTAGGGTCAGTCACAGTGGTCAGGTCCACTGTGTACTCTCTGTTTACACACAGTGGTCAGGTATTCGGCCACTGTGTACTCTGTTTCAGGGTCAGTCAAAATCAGGTATTCGATCCACTGTGTACTATCTGTTTAGGGGTCAGTCACAGTGGTCAGGTATTCGCCACTGTGTACTCTCTGTTTAGGGTCAGTCACAGTGGTCAGGTATTCCCACTGTGTGTACTCTCTGTTGGGTCAGTCACAGTGGTCAGGTATTCGGCCACTGTTCTGGGGTTCACAAGTGGTCAGGTATTCGCCACTGTGTGTTTAGGTCAGTCACAGTGGTCAGGTATTCGGCCACTGTGTACTCTCTGAACAGTGGTCAGGTATTCAGCCACTGTGTACTCTCTGTTTAGGGTCAGTCATGGTCGGAACATTCTGACGGTGTAACTCCACTGTTTAGGGTCAGTCACAGTGGTCTCTTCTGTTTAGGGGTCAGCACTGTTCTGGGATGGCTTTCTGTTTAGGAGTCACAGTGGTCAGGTATTTGGAAGGGTCCTGTGTACTGTTTAGGAACATGGTCATATAACAGCCCTCCACTGTTCTGGGAAGGCAGGTTTCCACTGAATGTCACAGTGGTCAGGTTGGCCACTGAACAGCAGGGTATTCGGCCACTGTTCTGGGTCAGTCACAGTGGTCAGGTATTCGGCCACTGTGTACTCTCTGTTTATCAGAATTGCTGTTTATCAGTCACAGTGGTCAGCGGCTGTACACTCCTCCACGTCAAATTTCCAGTTTGCTCTGTTTTTCGGTTAATTCATTCACTTTTATTGTGTCAAGTAGTTACACTACGTGACCAAAAGTGTGTGGACAGAACATCTCATTTCATTCCAAAATAATGATCATTAATATGAAGTTGGTTCCCCTTTGCTGCCATAACAGCCTCCACTGTGGGATGTTCGAGCATTGCTGCCACTGATGTGTGAACATTGCTGATTAACAGCCTCCACTGTTCTGGGAAGGCTTTCCAGATCTCATTGCTGCTATAACAGCCTCCACTGTTCCCAATGTTAACATTGCTGATATAACAGCCTCCATGTTCTGGGAAGGCTTTCCACTAGATGTTGGAACATTGCTGAGATTCTGGGAAGGCACTAGATGTTGGGCGATTAGGCCTCCACTGTAACTGATGTTGGAACAGTAACAGCCTCCCACTGTTCTGGGAAGGCTTTCCACATCCACTGTTCTGGGAATCGATGTTCCACATTGCTGAACCCATTTCTGGGGAAGGCTTTCCACTATGGACCTCACTGTTTGGGAAGGCTTTCATAGATGGTCATTGTCACTGTTCTGGGAACTTTCCAAGATGGCATTGCTGATATCAGCCTCCAATTTCTGGGATGCCCACTTGATGTTGAACATTGCTGGGGACTTGCTTCCAAGCACAGAATCGTCAAGAATTGGGCACTGATGTTGCGATTAATGCTGTAGCATCTAAGATTCCACTTCAATGGAATAAGGGGCCAGTCACTTCCACATGATAAACAGCCCCAGACCATTATTCCTCCTTCACCAAACTTTACAGTTGGAATTATGCATATGGGGGAGGTATGAATGAGTGGCATCCGCCAAACCCAGATTAGGTCGGACGCCAAATGGTGATGTGCACAAATGATTCAACACTCAAGAGAACCCGTTTCCACTGCTCCAGAGTCCATATTAAAGACGGCAAGCTTCACACCACTCCTGCCAATGCTTGCGCTTATGTGCAGCTGCTCGGTCATAGAAACTCATTTCATGAAGCTCCTGACAAACAGTTCTTGTGCTGACGTTGCTTCCAGAAGCAGTTTGAAACCTGGTACTGAGTGTTGCAACCGAGGACATATGATTTTTACACAATTCAGCACTCTTAAATCCCGTTCTGTGAGATTGTATGGTCTACCACTTTGCGACTAAGCCTTTGTTGCTCCTAGATGTTTCCACTTCACAATAACAGCACTTACAGTTGACCAGCTCTAGCAGGGAAGACATTTTAAGCATCCTATGACGGTGCCACATTGAAAGTCACTGAGCTCTTCAGTAAGGCCATTCTACTACCAATGTTTGTCTATGGAGATTGCATGGATGTGTGTTCGAGTTCATACACCTGTCAGTAACGGGTGTGGCTGAAATAGCCGAATCCACTCATTTGAAGGGGTGTCCACATACTTTTGCATATATAGTCTATGTTTTAGTTTTCTCATGATTTGGTTGGGTCTAATGGATGCTGCTGTCCTGGGGCTCTGTTTGCGACAGAGCCCCAGGAACAGCTTGCTTAGGGGGCTCTTCTCCAGGTTCATCTCTCTGTAGGAAACATCTCTTTTCCTGAATTTTGATCATTAGCAGGTATCGTCCTAATTCCTTGGTTGGTGCTGCTGTTGTCCCTCCTTGGTTGGTGCTGCTGTTGTCCCTCCTTGGTTGGTGCTGCTGTAGGCCCTCCTTGGTTGGTGCTGTAGGCCTCCTTGGTTGGTGCTGCTCCTCATTGGTTGGTGCTGCTGTAGGCCCTCCTTGGTTGGTGCTGTGTAGGTCCTTCTGGTTGGTGCTGTAGGTCCTCCTTGGTTGGTGCTGCTGTAGGCCCTCCTTGGTTGGTGCTGCTGTAGGCCCTCCTTGGTTGGTGTTGCTGTAGGCCCTTCCTTGGTTGGTGCTGCTGTAGGTCCTCCTTGGTTGGTGCTGCTGTAGGTCCTCCTTGGTTGGTGCTGCTGTAGGTCCTCCTTGGTTGGTGCTGCTGTAGGCCCTCCTTGGTTGGTGCTGCTGTAGGGTCCTCCTTGGTTGGTGCTGCTGTAGGTCCTCCTCTGCTGGTGCTGCTGTAGGCCCTCCTTGGTTGGTGCTGCTGTAGGCCCTCCTTGGTTGGTGCTGCTGTAGGCCCTCCTTGGTTGGTGCTGCTCCTCCTGGTTGGTGCTGCTGTAGGCCCTCCTTGGTTGGTGCTGCTGAAGGCCTTCCTAGTTGGTGCTGCTGTAGGCCCTCCTTGGTTGGTGCTGCTGTAGGTCCTCCTGGGTGCTGCTCCTCCTTGGTTGGTGCTGTAGGTCCTCTTTGGTTGGTGCTGCTGTAGGTCCTCCTTGGTTGGTGCTGCTGTAGGTCTTCCTTGGTTGGTGCTGCTGAAGGCCTTCCTTAGTTGGTGCTGCTGTAGGCCCTCCTTGGTTGGTGCTGCTCCTCCTTGGTTGGTGCTGCTGTAGGCCCTCCTTGGTTGGTGCTGTGTAGGCCCTCCTTGGTTGGTGCTGCTCCTCCTTGGTTGGTGCTGCTGTAGGCCCCTCCTTGGTTGGTGCTGCTGTAGGTCCTCCTGGTTGGTGCTGCTCCTCCTTGGTTGGTGCTGCTAGGTCCTCTTTGCTGGTGCTGCTGTAGGTCTTCCTTGGTTGGTGCTGTAGGTCCTCCTTGGTTGGTGCTGCTGTAGGTCTTCCTTGGTTGGTGCTGTAGGTCCTCCTGGTTGGTGCTGCTGAAGGCCTTCCTTGGTTGGTGCTGCTGTAGGCCCTCCTTGGTTGGTGCTGCTGTAGGCCCTCCTTGGTTGGTGCTGCTCCTCCATGGTTGGTGCTGTAGGTCCTCCTTGGTTGGTGCTGCTGTAGGTCCTCCTTGGTTGGTGCTGCTGTAGGTCTTCCTCCTGGTGCTGCTCCTGGTGCTGCTGTAGGTCCTCCTTGGTTGGTGCTGCTCCTCCTTGGTGGTGCTGCTGTAGGTCCCTCCTTGGTTGGTGCTGCTGTAGGTCCTCCTTGGTTGGTGCTGCTGTAGGCCCTCCTGGTTGGTGCTGCTGTAGGCCTCCTGGTTGGTGCTGTAGGCCCTCCTTGGTTGGTGCTGCTGTAGGCCCTCCTTGGTTGGTGCTGCTGTAGGCCCTCCTTGGTTGGTGCTGCTGTAGGCCCTCCTTGGTTGCTGCTGCTGTAGGCCCTCCTTGGTTGGTGCTGCTGTAGGCCCTCCTTTGGTTGGTTTGCTGCTGTAGGCCCTCCTTGGTTGGTGCTGCTCCTCCTTGGTTGGTGCTGCTGTAGGCCCTCCTTGGTTGGTGCTGCTGTAGGCCCTCCTTGGTTGGTGCTGCTCCTCCTTGGTTGGTGCTGCTGTAGGCCCTCCTGGTTGGTGCTGCTGTAGGCCCTCCTTGGTTGGTGCTGCTGTAGGTCCTTCTTGGTTGGTGCTGCTGTAGGCCTTCCTTGGTTGGTGCTGCTGAAGGCCCTCCTTGGTTGGTGCTGCTCCTCCTTGGTTGGTGCTGCTGTAGGCCCTCCTTGGTTGGTGCTGCTGTAGGCCTTCCTTGGTTGGTGCTGCTGTAGGCCCTCCTTGGTTGGTGCTGTAGGCCCTCCTTGGTTGGTGCTGCTGTAGGTCCTCCTTGGTTGGTGCTGCTGTAGGTCCTCCTTGGTTGGTGCTGCTCCTCCTTGGTTGGTGCTGCTGTAGGTCCTCCTTGGTTGGTGCTGCTGTAGGCCCTCCTTGGTTGGTGCTGTAGGCCCCCCTAGTCTGCTCCTCCTGGTTGGTGCTGCTGTAGGTCCTCCTCCTTGGTTGCTGCTGGGTCCTCCCTTGGTTGGTGCTGCTCCTCCTTGGTTGGTGCTGCTGTAGGTCCTCCTTGGTTGGTGCTGCTGTAGGTCCTCCTTGGTTGGTGCTGCTGTAGGTCCTCCTTGGTTGGTGCTGTAGGTCCTCCTTGGTTGGTGCTGTAGGCTCCTCCTTGGTTGGTGCTGCTCCTCCTTGGTTGGTGCTGCTGTAGGCCCTCCTTGGTTGGTGCTGCTGTAGGTCCTCCTTGGTTGGTGCTGTAGGTCCTCCTTGGGTGGTGCTGCTGTAGGTCCTCCTTGGTGGTGCTGTAGGTCCTCCTTGGTTGGTGCTGCTGTAGGTCCTCCTTGGTTGGTGCTGCTCCTCCTTGGTTGGTGCTGCTGTAGGCCCTCCTTGGTTGGTGCTGCTGTAGGTCCTCCTTGGTTGGTGCTGCTGTAGGTCCTCCTTGGTTGGTGCTGCTGTAGGTCCTCCTTGGTTGGTGCTGTAGGCCCTCCTTGTTGGTGCTGCTCCTCCTTGGTTGGTGCAGCTGTAGGCCCTCCTTGGTTGGTGCTGCTGTAGGCCCTCCTGGTGCCTCCTTGGTTGGTGCTGCTGTAGGCCTCCTTGGTTGGTGCTGCTGTAGGTCCTCCTTGGTTGGTGCTGCTGTAGGTCCTCCTTGGTTGGTGCTGCTGTAGGTCCTCCTTGGTTGGTGCTGCTGTAGGCCCTCCTTGGTTGGTGCTGCTGGCAGGTCCTCCTGGTTGGTGCTGCTGTAGGCCCTCCTTGGTTGGTGCTGCTCCTCCTTGGTTGGTGCTGCTGTAGGCCCTCCTTGGTTGGTGCTGCTCCTCCTTGGTTGGTGCTGCTGTAGGCCCTCCTTGGTTGGTGCTGCTGTAGGCCCTCCTTGGTTGGTGCTGCTCCTCCTGGTTGGTGCTGCTGTAGGCCCTCCTTGGTTGGTGCTGCTCCTCCTTGGTTGGTGCTGCTGTAGGCCTTCCTTGGTTGGTGCTGCTGTAGGCCCTCCTGGTTGGTGCTGCTCCTCCTTGGTTGGTGCTGCTGTAGGTCTTCCTTGGTTGGTGCTGTAGGTCTTTGGTTGGTGCTGCTTGGTTGGTGCTGCTGTAGGCCTTCCTTGGTGCTGGTGCTGCTGGTAGGCCTCCTTGGTTGGTGCTGCTGTAGGCCCTCCTTGGTTGGTGCTGCTGTAGGCCCTCCTTGGTTGGTGCTGCTGTAGGTCCTCCTTGGTTGGTGCTGCTGTAGGCCCTCCTTGGTTGGTGCTGTGTGAGGCCCTCCTTGGTTGGTGCTGCTGTAGGCCCTCCTTGGTTGGTGCTGCTGTAGGTCCTCCTTGGTTGGTGCTGCTGTAGGTCCTCCTTGGTTGGTGCTGTAGGCCCTCCTTGGTTGGTGCTGCTGTAGGTCCTCCTTGGTTGGTGCTGCTGTAGGTCCTCCTTGGTTGGTGCTGCTGTAGGTCCTCCTTGGTTGGTGCTGCTGTCTCCTTGGTTGGTGCTGCTGTAGGTCCTCCTTGGTTGGTGCTGCTGTTGTCCCTCCTTGGTTGGTGCTGCTGTAGGTCCTCCTGGTTGGTGCTGCTGTAGGTCCTCCTTGGTTGGTGCTGCTGTAGGCCCTCCTTGGTTGGTGCTGCTGTAGGCCTTCCTTGGTTGGTGCTGCTCCTCCTTGGTTGGTGCTGCTGTAGGTCCTCCTTGGTTGGTGCTGCTAGGTCCTCCTTGGTTGGTGCTGCTGTAGGTCCCTCCTTGGTTGGTGCTGTAGGTCCTTCCTTGGTTGGTGCTGCTGCAGGTCCTCCTGGTTGGTGCTGCTGTAGGTCCTCCTTGGTTGGTGCTGTAGGTCCTCCTTGGTTGGTGCTGCTGTAGGCCCTCCTTGGTTGGTGCTGCTGTAGGCCCTCCTTGGTTCCTTGGTGGTGCAATGGTGCCAAGATAGAATTTGTATTTGTGAACACCATTATTTTAGTCTTACTGAGATTTACTTTAAGGGCCCAGGTCTGACAGAATCTGTGCAGAAGATTGAGGTGCTGCTGTAGGTCCTCCTTGGTTGGGGACAGAAGTACGAGATCATCAGCTAACAGTAGACATTTGACTTCAGATTCAAGTAGGGTGGATGCTGCAGACCTTACCCTTTGTTTATTGTCTATTCCATTTGCTTTGACAATGGAAATATATGTTTCCCATGCCAATAAAGCCCTTTGAATTGAAGAGACAGCGAGACAGCGAGACAGAGAGAGACACCCAAACATACAAACACCAAAACACAATAATGCTGACATTAGTTGGTTTTTCTGATGTGTTGTTGAGTGTGTATAGTTCTAGTTTTGCAGAACCCGGGACGCTGTGTGTGTTTGTGTGTGTGTGTGTGTGTGTGTAACTACCTGAACATAGAACTACATCCATAACATCCATAACATAACTACCTGAACATAGAACTACATCTATAACATCTATAACACAACTACCTGAACATAGTACTACATCCATAACATCCATAACATAACTACCTGAACATAGAACTACATCTATAACATCTATAACATAACTACCTGAACATAGTACTACATCCATAACATCCATAACACAACTACCTGAACATAGTACTACATCCATAACATAACTACCTGAACATAGTACTACATCCATAACATCCATAACATAACTACCTGAACATAGTACTACATCCATAACATCTATAACACAACTACCTGAACATAGTACTACATCCATAACATCCATAACACAACTACCTGAACATAGTACTACATCCATAACATCTATAACACAACTACCTGAACATAGTACTACATCCATAACATCCATAACACAACTACCTGAACATAGTACTACATCCATAACATCTATAACACAACTACCTGAACATAGTACTACATCCATAACATCCATAACACAACTACCTGAACATAGTACTACATCCATAACATCCATAACACAACTACCTGAACATAGTACTACATCCATAACATCCATAACACAACTACCTGAACATAGTACTACATCCATAACATCCATAACACAACTACCTGAACATAGTACTACATCCATAACATCCATAACACAACTACCTGAACATAGTACTACATCCATAACATCTATAACACAACTACCTGAACATAGTACTACATCCATAACATAACTACCTGAACATAGTACTACATCCATAACATCTATAACACAAATTACAACATAGTACTACATCCATAACACAACTACCTGAACATAGTACTACATCCATAACATCCATAACACAACTACCTGAACATAGTACTACATCCATAACATCCATAACACAACTACCTGAACATAAAACTACATCCATAACATCATAACACAACTACCTGAACATAGTACTACATCCATAACATAACTACCTGAACATAGTACTGCATCCATAACACAACTACCTGAACATAGTACTACATCCATAACACAACTACCTGAACATAGTACTACATCCATAACATAACTACCTGAACATAGTACTACATCCATAACATAACTACCTGAACATAGTACTACATCCATAACATAATAACACACTACCTGAACATAGTACTACATCCATAACATCTACCTGAACATAGAGAACATCCATAACATAACTACCTGAACATAGTACTACATCCATAACATAACTACCTGAACATAGTACTACATCCATAACATCCATAACACAACTAACCCTGAACATAGTACTACATCCATAACATAACTACCTGAACATAGTACTACATCCATAACATAACTACCTGAACATAGTACTACATCCATAACATCCATAACACAACTACCTGAACATAGTACTACATCTATAACATAACATAGTACTACTCCATAACATAACTACTGAACATAGTACTACATCCATAACATCCATAACACAACTACCTGAACATAGTACTACATCTATAACATAACTACCTGAACATAGTACTGCATCCATAACATAACTACCTGAACATAGTACTACATCCATAACATCCATAACACAACTACCTGAACATAGTACTACATCCATAACACAACTACCTGAACATAGAACTACATCCATAACATAACTACCCATGAACATAGTACTACATCCATAACATAACTACCTGAACATAGTAACATCCATGACATAACTACCTGAACATAGTACTACATCCATGACATAACTACCTGAACATAGAACTACATCCATAACACAACTACCTGAACATAGTACTACATCCACAACATCATAACACAACTACCTGAACATAGTACTACATCCATAACATCCATAACACAACTACCTGAACATAGTACTACATCTATAACATAACTACCTGAACATAGTACTACATCCATAACATAACTACCTGAACATAGTACTACATCCATAACATCCATAACACAACTACCTGAACATAGTACTACATCCATAACATAACTACCTGAACATAGTACTACATCCATAACATAACTACCTGAACATAGTACTACATCCATAACATAACCTGTCTATACCTGAACATAGAACTACATCACACTAAACCTGTCTATCCATAACACATACACACTAAACCTGTCTGAACATAGTACTACATTTAAGTCATAACATCCATAACTGTCTATAACTACCTGAACATAGTACTACAACCATAACATAACACTAAAACTGAACATAGTACTACATCCATAACATAACACCTAACACTGTCTAACATAGTACTACATCCATAACATAAAACTACCTTAAACATAGAACTACATCCATAACATCTATAACACAACTACACTGAACATAGTACTACATCCATACCATAACTAAACCTGAACATAGTACTACATCCATAACACTAAACCTGTCTAACTACCTGAACATAGATACACACTACATCCATAAGTCATAACTCTTATCTATACACACTAAAACTGTCTAACACACTAAAACTGTATACACACTAAAACTGTCTATCCATACTGTCATAACTAAACCTGAACATAGTACTACATCCATACCTATAACTAAACCTGGAACATAAACTAAACCTGTCTGTACATCCATAACACAACTACCTGAACATAGTACTACATCCATAACATCCATAACCCAACTACCTGAACATAGTACTACATCCATAACACAAACTGTCTATACACACACTAAAACTGTCTATACACACTAAAACTGTCTACACACTAAAACTGTCTATACACTAAACCTGTCTATACACAAAACTGTCTATACACACTAAACCTGTCTATACACACTAAAACTGTCTACATTTACATTTACACTAAAACTGTCTATACACACTAAAACTGTCTATACACACTAAAACTGTCTAAACCTAAAACTGTCTATACACACTAAACCCTGTCTATACACACTAAAACTGTCTATACACACTAAACCTGTCTACACACTAAAAACTAAACCTGTCTATACACACTAAAACTGTCTATACACACTAAACCTGTCTAAAAAACCTGTCTATACACACTAAAACTGTCTATACACACTAAACCTGTCTATACACACTAAACCTGTCTATACACACTAAAACTGTCTATACACACTAACAAAACTGTCTATACACACTAAACCTGTCTATACACACTAACACTGTCTATACACACTAAACCTGTCTATACACACCAAAACTGTCTACATTTAACATTTACATTTAAGTCATTTAGCAGACGCTCTTATCTATACACACTAACTGTCTATACACACTAAAACTGTCTATACACACTAAAACTGTCTATACACACTAAAACTGTCTATACACACTAAACCTGTCTATACACACTAAAACTGTCTATACACACTAAAAACTGTCTATACACACTAAAACTGTCTATACACACTAAACCTGTCTATACACACTAACACCTGTGTCTATACACACTAAACCTGTCTATACACATAATTATGTCTAAAACTAACACTGTCTATACACACTAAAACTGTCTATACACACTAAACCTGTCTATACACATAAAACTTAAACACTGTCTACACACTAAAACTGTCTATACACACTAAAACTGTCTATACACACTAAACCTGTCTATACACACCTAAAACTGTCTATACACACTAAAACTGTCTATACACCAAACTGTCTATACACACCTAAACCTGTCTATATACACTAAAACTATCTATACTACACTAAAACTGTCTATACACACTAAACCTGTCTATACACACTAAAACTGTCTATACTAAGAGCTGTCTATACACACTAAAGAGCTGTCTATACACACTAAACCTATATACACTAAAACTGTCTATACACACTAAAAACTGTCTATACACTAAAACTGTCTATACACACTAAACCTCTCTATACACTAAAACTGTCTATACACACTAAAACTGTCTATACACACTAAACCTGTCTATACATACTAACACTGTCTATACACACTAAACCTGTCTATACACACTAAAACTGTCTATACACACCTAAAACTGTCTATACACACTAAACCTGTCTATACACACTAAACCTGTCTATACACACTAAACCTGTCTATACACACTAAACCTGTCTATACACACTAAAACTGTCTATACACTGAAACTGTCTATACACACTAAAATGTCTATGCACACTAAACCTGTCTATACACACTAACACTGTCTATACACACTAAACCTGTCTAGCACACACTAAAACTGTCTATACACACTAAAACTGTCTATACACACTAAAACTGTCTACACACACTAAACCTGTCTACACACTAAAACTGTCTATACACACTAAAACTGTCTACACACTAAAACTGTCTATACACACTAAAACTGTCTATACACACTAAACCTGTCTATACACACTAAACCTGTCTATACACACTAAAACTGTCTATACACACTAAAACTGTCTATACACACTAAACCTGTCTATACACACTAACACTGTCTATACACACTAAACCTGTCTATACACACTAAAACTGTCTACATTTAACATTTACATTTAAGTCATTTAGCAGACGCTCTTATCTATACACACTAAAACTGTCTATACACACTAAAACTGTCTATACACACTAAAACTGTCTATACACACTAAAACTGTCTATACACACTAAACCTGTCTATACACACTAAAACTGTCTATACACACTAAACCTGTCTATACACACTAACACTGTCTATACACACTAAACC
>NW_026280911.1:0-5000 GCF_023373465.1 Oncorhynchus keta | reverse complement strand
TGATCTGAAGAGAGACGAGGCCTGTCTGAGTATGATCTGAAGAGAGACGAGGCCTGTCTGAGTATGATCTGAAGAGAGACGAGGCCTGTCTGAGTATGATCTGAAGAGAGACGAGGCCTGTCTGAGTATGATCTGAAGAGAGACGAGGCCTGTCTGAGTATGATCTGAAGAGAGACGAGGCCTGTCTGAGTATGATCTGAAGAGAGACGAGGCCTGTCTGAGTATGATCTGAAGAGAGACGAGGCCTGTCTGAGTATGATCTGAAGAGAGACGAGGCCTGTCTGAGTATGATCTGAAGAGAGACGAGGCCTGTCTGAGTATGATCTGAAGAGAGACGAGGCCTGTCTGAGTATGATCTGAGGAGAGACGAGGCCTGTCTGAGTATGATCTGAAGAGAGACGAGGCCTGTCTGAGTATGATCTGAAGAGAGACGAGGCCTGTCTGAGTATGATCTGAAGAGAGACGAGGCCTGTCTGAGTATGATCTGAAGAGAGACGAGGCCTGTCTGAGTATGATCTGAAGAGAGACGAGGCCTGTCTGAGTATGATCTGAAGACGAGCCTGTCTGAGTATGATCTGAAGAGAGAGCGAGGCCTGTCTGAGTATGATATAGGGTGAGGCCTGTCTTGAGTATGATCTGAAGAGAGACGAGGCCTGTCTGAGTATGATCTGAAGAGACGAGGCCTGTCTGAGAGTATGATCTGAAGAGACGAAGGCCTGTCTGAGTATGATCTGAAGAGACGAGGCCTGTCTGAGTATGATCTGAAGAGAGACAGGGCGCCTTTCTGAGTATGATCTGAAGAGAGACGAGGCCTGTCTGAGTATGATCTGAGAGCGAGGCCTGTCTGAGTATGATCTGAAGAGAGCGAGAGCCTGTCTGAAGTAGCAGTCTGAAAGAGCGAAGGCCTGTCTAAGTATGATCTGAGAGAGAGACGAGGCCTGTCTAGTATGATCTGAAGAGAGACGAGGCCTGTCTGAGTATGATCTGAAAGAGAGACGAGGCCTGTCTGAGTATGATCTGAAGGGAGACGAGGCCTGTCTGGAGTATGATCTGAAGAGAGATTTGAAGGCCTGTCTGAGTATGATCTGAAGAGACGAGGCCTGTCTGAGTATGATCTGAAGAGACGAGGCCTGTCTGAGTATGATCTGAAGAAGACGAGGCCTGTCTGAGTATGATCTGGAAGAGAGACGAGGCCTGTCTGAAAGTATGATCTGAAGAGAGACGAGGCCTGTCTGAGTATGATCTGAAGAGACGAGCCTGTCTGAGTATGATCTGGGGAGACGGGCCTGTCTGGAGTATGATCTGAGGAGACGAGGCCTGTTCTGAGCATGATCTGAAGAGAGACGCAGGCCTGTCTGAGTATGATCTGAAGAGAGACGAGGCCTGTCTGAGTATGATCTGAAGAGAGACGAGGCCTGTCTGAGTATGATCTGAAGAGAGGCGAGGCCTGTCTGAGTATGATCTGAAGAGAGACAAGGCCTGTCTGAGTATGATCTGAAGAGACTCGAGGCCTGTCTGAGTATAGAATCTGAAGAAGACGAGGCCTGTCTGAGTATGATATGAGGGAGACGAAACCTGTCTGAGTATGACCTGGCAGAAGAGAGACAGAGCCTGTCTGAAACAATCTGAAAGCGAAGGCCTGTCTGAGTATGATCTGAAGGAGACGAGGCCTGTCTGAGTATGATCTGAAGAGAGACGAGGCCTGTCTGAGTATGACCTGAAGAGAGACGAGGCCTGTCTGAGTATGATCTGAAGAGACGAGGCCTGTCTGAGTATGATCTGAGGAGAGACGAGGCCTGTCTGAGTATGATCTGAAGAGAGCCTGTCTGGTACGAGGCCTGTCTGAGTATGATCTGAAGAGAGAGCCGAGGCCTGTCTTGAGTATGATCTGAAGAGAGACGAGGCCTGTCTGAGTATGATCTGAGAGAAAGCGAAGGCCTGTCTGAAGTATGATCTGAGAGAGAGGCGAGGCCTGTCTGAGTATGATCTGAGAGAGACGAGGCCTGTCTGGAGTATGATCTGAAGAGAGACGAGGCCTGTCTGAGTATGATCTGTAGAGAGACGGATTAGTTGTGAATGAAGTGTCTGGTGAAAATGGTTTATGGTTTCACAAACACAAGTACAGGGGTCACCCACCACGAGACTCTTCACTTGGTCCAGAGGATTCTCCATTCCACGCTGTTCTCTCACAATGATGTGTTGTGATTGGTAACGTAGCTACAACGAGCTGTGGCTCAAAGCAGACTCATAAACGTTTTCAGTCAGAATATTCACGTTTGCTATGCAGAGTTGACATATCTAGCTTACATTTTGAATCGAATAGAGCTGAGTTTGGCTGAACAGAGCTGTAAAGATTTGAGCCGCCGGGAAGATTTGGGTGTCTGTGGATACGATACACTAGCTTAAATCTCTGCCGAGCTCTCATTAGCTATAGCTGATCACAGCTCTCGTGGCCATAGCTGATCATTGGTTATCATTGGCTATAGCTGATCGCCGCTCTCAAAACCTGTCGTTGCACATCTCACACTACAAGAACACTACAGATTTAATGCTGGTAAAATCCGATATGTTTGAAAACATCGGCACTGGGAAGGCTCAAAGACGGGATCAGAGACCTCAGATTGTGTCTGTGACCCGTTCACACAAGCAACGACATGGGGATTTTATATCCGATCTCTGAAAAACGGAATCAGGGCCAAAACCGTATAGTACCCGGCCAGCTGAAGGAAAAGACACCGTGTGATGACAGTGTGATGACAGTGTGACGACAGTGTGATGACAGTGTGACGACAGTGTGATGACCGTGTGATGACAGTGTGATGACAGTGTGATGACCGTGTGATGACAGTGTGATGACAGTGTGATGACAGTGTGATGACAGTGTGATGACAGTGTGATAACAGTGTGATGACAGGTGATGCGATGACAGTGTGATGACAGTGTGATGACAGTGTGATAACAGTGATGACAGTGTGATGACAGCGTGTGATGACAGTGGATGACAGTGTGATGAACAGTGTGGATGACAGTGTGATGACCGTGTGATGACAGTGATGACAGTGTGATGACAGTGTGATGACAGTGTGATGACAGTGTGATGACAGTGTGATAACAGTGTGATGACAGTGTGATGACACGTGTGATGACAGTGTGATGACAGTGATACAGTGTGATAACAGTGTGATGACAGTGTGATGACAGTGTGATGACAGTGATGACAGTGTGATGACAGTGTGATGACAGTGTGATAACGTGTGATGACAGTGTGATGACAGTGTGATAACAGTGTGATGACAGTGTGATGACAGTGTGATGACAGTGATGACAGTGTGATGACAGTGTGATGACAGTGTAATGACAGTGTGATGACAGTGTGATAACAGTGTGATGACAGTGATGATAGGATGACAGTGTGATAACAGTGTGATGACAGTGTGATGAGTGATCAGTGTGATGACAGTGTGATGACCGTGTGATGAAATGTAATAACAATGTAATAACAATGTAATAACAATGTGGCCAACAGTATAGCAACAGATGTAACAATGTAATGCTGAAATGCAACAATGTAATAATAAATGTAATAACAATGTAATAACAAATGTAATAATAAATATAATAACAAATATGATAACTAAATGTAATGACAGTGATGACAATGTAATAACAATGTAATAACAATGTAATCAAGTGAAATGTAATAACAATGTAATAACAAATGACAAAAAGTGATGACCGTAACGATGACAATATGATAGATAATAATGACCAACAATGTAACGAATGATGACCAACGTGATGATTAGATGACGAATGTGAAAATGACCGGCGTGATGATTGAGTGATGATAACCGATGATGAAAGTGATGATGTAATGATACAGCGGATGACTGCGCGAATGACCAGCGATGACTAACCCGTGATTGACAGTGATGACCGCGAACAGTGATGATTGAAAGTGATGACCGCTTTAATGACGGCGTGATGACCGCGTGATGACAGTGTGATGACAGTGTGATGACACGTGATGACAGTGATGACAGTGTGATGACTGTGTGATGACAGTGTGATGACAGTGTGATGACAGTGTGATAACAGTGTGATGACATTGTGATGACAGTGTGATAACAGTGTGATGACAGTGTGATGACAGTGTGATGACAGTGTGATGACAGCGGTGATGACCGTGTGATGACCGTGATGACAGTGTGATGACCGTGGTGATGACAGTGTGATGACCAGCGTGATGACGGCGATGACAGTGATGACAGTGATGACAGTGTGATGACAGTGTGATGACAGCGTGATAACAGTGTGATGACAGTGCGATGACCGTAGTGATGACCGTAAGTGATGACGTGTGATGACAGTGTGATGACCGCGATGACAGTGTGATGACAGCGCATGACCGGGCGATGACTGCTGTCGTGATGATTGTGCGATGACCGCGGGATGACAGTGATGACAGTGTGATGACCAGCGTGATGACCGCGGATGACAGCGTGATGACAGTGATGATGACCGTGGCGATGACTGCGCGATGACCGTGCGGATGACAGTGTGATGACGCGTGGTAATGACAGTGTGATGACAGTGTGATGACAGCGTGAGATGACGGCGATGATCAGCGTGATGACCGCGCGATGACTAGAGTGATGCACAGCGTGATGACCGCGTGATGACAGCGTGATGACCGTGGCGATGACAGCGATGACCGCGCGATGACAGAGTGATGACAGTGTGATAACAGTGTGATGACATTGTGATGACAGTGTGATAACAGTGTGATGACAGTGATGACAGTGTGATAACAGTGTGATGACAGTGTGATGACCAGTATGACAGTGATGACCAAAACAGTGTAATGACAGTGTGATGACAGTGTGATAACAGTGTGATGACAGTGTGATGACAGTGTGATGACAGTGTGATGACAGTGTAATAACAGTGTGATGACAGTGTGATGACCGTGTGATGACAGTGATGACCGTGTGATGACC
>NW_026280910.1:0-72455 GCF_023373465.1 Oncorhynchus keta | reverse complement strand
ACACTGGGGCAACACTAAAACACTGGGGCAACACCAACACACTGGGGCAACACTAAAACACTGGGACAACACTAAAACACTGGGACAAACACTCAAAACACTGGGGCAACACTAACACACTGGGGCAACACTAACACACTGGGGCAACACTAACATACTGGGGTAACACTAAAACACTGGGGCAACACCTCAAAACACTGGGGCAACACTAACACACTGGGGCAACACTAAAACACTGGGGCAACACTAACACACTGGGGCAACACTAACACACTGGGGCAACACTAACAAAATGGGGCAACACTAAAACACTGGGGCAACACAAAACACTGGGGCAACACTAACACCTGGAACACTAACACACTGGGGCAACACTAACACACTGGGGCAACACTAACACACTGGGGCAACACTAACACACTGGATGCAAACACTAACACACTGGGGCAACACTAACACACTGGGGCAACACTAACACAACTGGGGCAACACTAACACACTGGGGAGCAACACTAACACACTGGGGCAACACTAACACACTGGTGCAACACTAAACACTGGGAACACTAAACACTGGGGCAACACTAAAACACTGGGGCAACACTCAAAACACTGGGGCAACACTAAAACACTGGGGCAACACTGAACACACTGGGGCAACACTAACACACTGGGGCAACACTGGTGTAAAACTAACACCCTGGGGCAACACTAAAACACTGGGGCAACACTAAAACACTGGGGCAACACCAAACACTGGGGCAACACTAAACACTGGGACAACACTAAAACACTGGGACAACACTAAAACACTGGGGCAACACTAACACACTGGGGCAACACTAACACACTGGGGCAACACTAACATACTGGGGTAACACTAAAACACTGGGGCAACACAAAACACTGGGGCAACACTAACACACTGGGGCAACACTAAAACACTGGGGCAACACTAACACACTGGGGCAACACTAACACACTGGGGCAACACTAACAAATGGGGCAACACTAAAACACTGGGGCAAACACAAAAACACTGGGGCACACTAACACACTGGGGCAACACTAACACACTGGGGCAACAATAACACACTGGGGCAACACTAAAACACTGGATGCAACACTAACACACTGGGGCAACACTAACACACTGGGCAACACTAACAAACTGGGGCAACACTAACACACTGGGGCAAAACTAACACACTGGGGCAACACTAACACACTGGTGTAAAACTAACACCCTGGGGCAACACTAAAACACTGGGGCAACACTAAAACACTGGGGCAACACTAAAACACTGGGACAACACTAAAACACTGGGACAACACTAAAACACTGGGGCAACACTAACACACTGGGGCAACACTAACACACTGGGGCAACACTAACACACTGGGGCAACACTAACACACTGGGGCAACACAAAACACTGGGGCAACACTAACACACTGGGGCAACACTAACACACTGGGGCAACACTACCACCCTGGGGCAACACTAACACACTGGGGCAACACTAACACACTGGGGCAACACTACCACCCTGGGGCAACACTAACACACTGGGGCAACACTAACACACTGGGGCAACACTACCACCCTGGGGCAACACTAACACCCTGGGGCAACACTAACACACTGGGGCAACACTAACACACTGGGGCAACACTAACACACTGGGGCAACACTAACACACTGTGGCAACACTAACACACGGGGGCAACACTAACACACTGTGGTAACACTAACACACTGGGGTAACACTAACACACTGGGGATTAACACTAACACACTGTGGTAACACTAACACACTGTGGTAACACTAACACACTGGGGCAACACTAACACACTGGGTCAACACTAACATCCTGTGGCAACACTAACACACTGGGGCAACACTAAAACACTGCGGCAACACAAACACACTGCGGCAACACTAAAACACTGTGGCAACACTAACACACTGTGGTAACACTAACACACTGGGGCAACACTAAAACACTCTGGGGCAACACTAACACACTCTGGGGCAACACTAACACACTGGGGCAACACTAACACACTGGGGCAACACTAACACACTGGGGCAACACTAACACACTGGGGTAACACTAACACACTGGGGCAACACTAACACACTGGGGCAACACTAACACACTGGGGTAACACTAACACCCTGGGGAAACACTAACATACTGGGGCAACACTAACACACTGGGGCAACACTAACACACTGGGGTAACACTAACACACTGGGGCAACACTAACACACTGGGGTAACACTAACACACTGGGGCAACACTAACATACTGGGGTAACACTAAAACACTGGGGCAACACTAAAACACTGGGGCAACACTAACACACTGGGGCAACACTAACATACTGGGGTAACACTAACACACTGGGGTAACACTAAAACACTGGGGCAACACTAAAACACTGGGGCAACACTACCACCCTGGGGCAACACTAACACACTGGGGCAACACTAACACACTGGGGCAACACTAACACACTGGGCAACACTACCACCCTGGGCAACACTAACACACTGGGGCAACACTACCACCCTGGGGCAACATTAACACACTGGGGCAACACTACCACCCTGGGCAACACTAACACACTGGGGCAACACTAACACACTGGGGCAACACTAACACACTGGGGCAACACTAACACACTGTGGCAACACTAACACACGGGGCAACACTAACACACTGTGGTAACACTAACACACTGGGGTAACACTAACACACTGGGGATTAACACTAACACACTGTGGTAACACTAACACACGGGGGCAACACTAACACACTGTGGTAACACTAACACACTGTGGTAACACTAACACACTAGTGTAAAAACCAACACACTAGGGCAACACTAACACACTGGGGCAACACTAACACACTGGGGTAACACGAACACACTGGGGCAACACGAACACACTGGGGCAACGCGAACACACTGGGGCAACACTAACACACTGGGGATTAACACTAACACACTGGGGCAACACTAACATACTGGGGTAACACTAAACACTGGGGCAACATTAACACACTGGGGCAACACTAACACACTGGGGCAACACTAACACACTGGGGCAACACTAAAACACCGTGGCAACACTAACACACTGGGGCAACACTAACACACTGGGGCAACACTAACACACTGGGGGATTATAACACTAACACACTGGGGCAACACTAACACACTGGGGTAACACTAACATACTGGGGTAACACTAAAAACACTGGGGCAACACTAACACACTGGGGCAACACTAACATACTGGGGTAACACTAAACACTGGGGCAACACTAACACACTGGGGCAACACTAACACACTGGGGTAACACTAAAACACCGTGGCAACACTAACACACTGGGGGTAACACTAACACACTGGGGCAACACTAACACACTGGGGCAACACTAACACACTGGGGCAACACTAACACACTGGGGCAACACTAACACACTGGGGCAACACTAACACACTGGGGTAACACTAACACACTGGGGCAACACTAACACACTGGGGCAACACTAAAACACTGGGGCAACACTAACACACTGGGGCAACACTAACACACTGGGGCAACACTAACACACTGGGGCAACACTAACACACTGTGGTAACACTAACACACTGTGGTAAAAACAACACACTGGGGCAACACTAACACACTGGGGTAACACTAACACACTGGGGCAACACTAACACACTGGGGCAACACGAACACACTGGGTTAACAATGAACACAATGGGGCAACACTAACACACTGGGGATTAACACTAATACACTGGGGCAACACTAACATACTGGGGTAACACTAAAACACTGGGGCAACACTAACACACTGGGGTAACACTAACACACTGGGGCAACACAAACATACTGCGGTAACACTAAAACACTGGGGCAACACTAACACACTGGGGTAACACTAACACACTGGGGTAACACTAACACACTGGGGCAACACTAACACACTGGGGCAACACTAACACACTGGGGCAACACTAACACACTGGGGTAACACTAAAACACCGTGGCAACACTAACACACTGGGGCAACACGAACACACTGGGGCAACACTAACACCCTAGGGTAACACTAACACACTGGGGCAACACTAACACACTGGGGCAACACTAAAACACTGGGGCAACACTAACACACTGGGTCAACACTAACACACTGTGGTAACACTAACACACTGGGGCAACACTAACACACTGGTGTAAAACTAACACACTGGGGCAACACTAACACACTGGGGCAACACTAACACACTGGGGCAACACTAACACACTGGGGCAACACTAACACACTGGGGCAACACTAACACCCTGGGGTAACACTAACACCCTGGGGTAACACTAACACACTGGGGTAACACTAACACACTGGGGCAACACTAACATACTGGGGTAACACTAAAACACTGGGGCAACATAAAACACTGGGGCAACACTAACACACTGGGGCAACACTAACACCCTGGGGCAACACTAACACACTGGGTCAACACTAACACACTGTGGTAACACTAACACACTGGGGCAACACTAACACACTGGTGTAAAACTAACACACTGGGGCAACACTAACACACTGGGGCAACACTAACACACTGGGGATTAACACTAACACACTGGGGATTAACACTAACACACTGTGGTAACACTAACACACTGGGGCAACACTAACACACTGGGGATTAACACTAACACACTGTGGTAACACTAACACACTGGGGCAACACTAACACACTGGGGCAACACTAACACACTGGGGTAACACTAAAACACTGGGGCAACACTAACACCCTGGGGCAACACTAACACACTGGGTAACACTAACACACTGGGGTAACACTAACACACTGGGGCAACACTAACACACTGGGGCAACACTAACACACTGGGGTAACACTAACACACACTGGGGCAACACTAACACACTGGGGCAACACTAACATACTGGGGCAACACTAACATACTGGGGCAACACTAACATACTGGAGCAACACTAACACATTGGGGCAACACTAACACACTGGGGCAACACTAACACCCTGGGGCAACACTAACACCCTGGGGCAACACTAACACACTGGGGCAACTGAGACAGCACTAACACAATGTGGTAACACTAACACACTGGGGCAACACTAACACACTGGTGCAAAACTAACACACTGGGCAACACTAACACACTGGGGCAACACTAACACACTGGGTCAACACTAACACACTGTGGTAACACTAACACACTGGGGCAACACTAACTCACTGGGGATTAACACTAACACACTGGGTCAACACTAACACACTGTGGTAACACTAACACACTGGTAACACTAACACACTGGGGCAACACTAACACACTGGGGCAACACTAACACACTGGGGCAACACTAACACACTGGGGCAACACTAACACACTGGGGCAACACTAACACACTGGGGATTAACACTAAAACACTGGGGCAACACTAACACACTGGGGCAACACTAACACACTGGGGCAACACTAACACACTGTGGTAACACATTTACATTTACATTTAAGTCATTTAGCAGACTGAGCGACTTACAAATTGGTGCATAAACCTTATGACATCCAGTGGAACAGCCACTTACAATAGTGCATACTGTGGTAACACTAACACACTGGGGCAACACTAACACACTGGGGCAACACTAACACACTGGGGCAACACTAACACACTGTGGTAACACTAACACACTGGGGCAACACTAACACACTGGGGCAACACTAACACACTGTGGTAACACTAACACACTGTGGTAACACTAACACACTGTGGTAACACTAACACACTGGGGCAACACTAACACACTGGGGCAACACTAACACACTGGGGATTAACACTAACATACTGGGGTAACACTAAAACACTGGGGCAACACTAAAACACTGGGGCAACACTAAAACACTGGGGCAACACTAACACACTGGGGCAACACTAACACCCTGGGGCAACACTAACACCCTGGGGCAACACTAACACCCTGGGGCAACACTAACACCCTGGGGCAACACTAAAACACCGGGGTAACACTGGGGCAACACTAACACCCTGGGGCAACACTAACACCCTGGGGCAACACTAACATCCTGGGGCAACACTAACACCTGGGGCAACACTAACATCCTGGGGCAACACTAACATCCTGGGGCAACACTAACACCCTGGGGCAACACTAACACAATGGGGCAACACTAACACACTGGGGCAACACTAACACCCTGGGGCAACACTAACACCCTGGGGCAACACTAACACACTGGGGTAACACTAACACACTGGGGTAACACTAACACACTGGGGCAACACTAACACACTGGGGTAACACTAACACACTGGGGCAACACTAACACACTGGGGCAACACTAACACACTGGGGCAACACTAACATACTGGGGCAACACTAACATACTGGGGCAACACTAACATACTGGGACAAACACTAACATAATGGGGCAACACTAACACATTGGGGCAACACTAACACATTGGGGCAACACTAACACACTGGGGCAACACTAACACCCTGGGGCAACACTAACACCCTGGGGCAACACTAACACACTGGGGCAACACTAACACACTGGGGCAACACTAACACACTGGTGTAAAACTAACACACTGGGGCAACACTAACACACTGGGGCAACACTAACACACTGGGGCAACACTAACACACTGTGGTAACACTAACACACTGGGGCAACACTAAAACACTGGGGCAACACTAACACACTGGGGCAACACTAACACCCTGGGGCAACACTAACACCCTGGGGCAACACTAACACCCTGGGGCAACACTAACACCCTGGGGCAACACTAAAACACCGGGTAACACTAACACCCTGGGGCAACACTAACACAATGGGGCAACACTAACACCCTGGGGCAACACTAACACCCTGGGGCAACACTAACATCCTGGGGCAACACTAACACCCTGGGGCAACACTAACACCCTGGGGCAACACTAACATCCTGGGGCAACACTAACATCCTGGGGCAACACTAACACCCTGGGGCAACACTAACACAATGGGGCAACACTAACACACTGGGGTAACACTAACACACTGGGGCAACACTAACACACTGGGGCAACACTAACACACTGGGGCAACACTTACAAACTGGGGCAACATTAACAAACTGGGGCAACACTAACACACTGGGGCAACACTAACAAACTGGGGCAACACTAACACACTGGGGCAACACTAACAAACTGGGGCAACACTAACACACTGGGGCAACACTAACACACTGGGGCAACACTAACACACTGGGGCAACACTAACACACTGGGGCAACACTAACACACTGGGGCAACATGAACAAACTGGGGCAACATGAACAAACTGGGGCAACACTAACACACTGGGGCAACACTAACACACTGGGGCAACACTAACACACTGGGTCAACACTAACAAACTGGGGCAACACTAACACACTGGGGCAACACTAACACACTGGGGCAACACTAACAAACTGGGGCAACACTAACACACTGGGGCAACAATAACACACTGGGGCAACACTAACACACTGGGGATTAACAATAACACACTGTGGTAACACTAACACACTGGGGAAACAATAACACACTGGGGCAACACTAACACACTGGGGTAACACTAACACACTGGGGCAACACTAAAACACCGGGGTAACACTAAAACACCGGGTAACACTAACATCCTGGGGCAACACTAACACACTGGGGTAACACTAACACACTGGGGCAACACTAACACACTGGGGCAACACTAACACACTGGGGCAACACTAACACACTGGGGTAACACTAACACACTGGGGCAACACTAACACACTGGGGCAACACTAACACACTGGGGCAACACTAACACACTGGGGCAACACTAACACACTGGGGCAACACTAACACACTGGGGCAACACTAACATACTGGGGCAACACTAACATACTGGGGCAACACTAACATACTGGGGCAACACTAACACACTGGGGCAACACTAACACACTGGGGCAACACTAACACCCTGGGGCAACACTAACACCCTGGGGCAACACTAACACACTGGGGCAACACTAACACACTGTGGTAACACTAACACACTGGGGCAACACTAACACACTGGTGCAAAACTAACACACTGGGGCAACACTAACACACTGGGGCAACACTAACACACTGGGTCAACACTAACACACTGTGGTAACACTAACACACTGGGGCAACACTAACTCACTGGGGATTAACACTAACACACTGGGTCAACACTAACACACTGTGGTAACACTAACACACTGGTAACACTAACACACTGGGGCAACACTAACACACTGGGGCAACACTAACACACTGGGGCAACACTAACACACTGGGGCAACACTAACACACTGGGGCAACACTAACACACTGGGATTAACACTAAAACACTGGGGCAACACTAACACACTGGGGCAACACTAACACACTGGGGCAACACTAACACACTGTGGTAACACATTTACATTTACATTTAAGTCATTTAGCAGACGCTCTTATCCAGAGCGACTTACAAATTGGTGCATAAACCTTATGACATCCAGTGGAACAGCCACTTACAATAGTGCATACTGTGGTAACACTAACACACTGGGGCAACACTAACACACTGGGGCAACACTAACACACTGGGGCAACACTAACACACTGTGGTAACACTAACACACTGGGGCAACACTAACACACTGGGGCAACACTAACACACTGTGGTAACACTAACACACTGTGGTAACACTAACACACTGTGGTAACACTAACACACTGGGGCAACACTAACACACTGGGGCAACACTAACACACTGGGGATTAACACTAACATACTGGGGTAACACTAAAACACTGGGGCAACACTAAAACACTGGGGCAACACTAAAACACTGGGGCAACACTAACACACTGGGGCAACACTAACACCCTGGGGCAACACTAACACCCTGGGGCAACACTAACACCCTGGGGCAACACTAACACCCTGGGGCAACACTAAAACACCGGGTAACACTAACACCCTGGGGCAACACTAACACAATGGGGCAACACTAACACCCTGGGGCAACACTAACACCCTGGGGCAACATTAACATCCTGGGGCAACACTAACACCCTGGGGCAACACTAACATCCTGGGGCAACACTAACATCCTGGGGCAACACTAACACCCTGGGGCAACACTAACACAATGGGGCAACACTAACACACTGGGGCAACACTAACACCCTGGGGCAACACTAACACCCTGGGGCAACACTAACACACTGGGGTAACACTAACACACTGGGGTAACACTAACACACTGGGGCAACACTAACACACTGGGGTAACACTAACACACTGGGGCAACACTAACACACTGGGGCAACACTAACACACTGGGGCAACACTAACATACTGGGGCAACACTAACATACTGGGGCAACACTAACATACTGGGGCAACACTAACATAATGGGGCAACACTAACACATTGGGGCAACACTAACACATTGGGGCAACACTAACACACTGGGGCAACACTAACACCCTGGGGCAACACTAACACCCTGGGGCAACACTAACACACTGGGGCAACACTAACACACTGGGGCAACACTAACACACTGGTGTAAAACTAACACACTGGGGCAACACTAACACACTGGGGCAACACTAACACACTGGGGCAACACTAACACACTGTGGTAACACTAACACACTGGGGCAACACTAAAACACTGGGGCAACACTAACACACTGGGGCAACACTAACACCCTGGGGCAACACTAACACCCTGGGGCAACACTAACACCCTGGGGCAACACTAACACCCTGGGGCAACACTAAAACACCGGGGTAACACTAACACCCTGGGGCAACACTAACACAATGGGGCAACACTAACACCCTGGGGCAACACTAACACCCTGGGGCAACACTAACATCCTGGGGCAACACTAACACTCTGGGGCAACACTAACACCCTGGGGCAACACTAACATCCTGGGGCAACACTAACATCCTGGGGCAACACTAACACCCTGGGGCAACACTAACACAATGGGGCAACACTAACACACTGGGGTAACACTAACACACTGGGGCAACACTAACACACTGGGGCAACACTAACACACTGGGGCAACACTTACAAACTGGGGCAACATTAACAAACTGGGGCAACACTAACACACTGGGGCAACACTAACAAACTGGGGCAACACTAACACACTGGGGCAACACTAACAAACTGGGGCAACACTAACACACTGGGGCAACACTAACACACTGGGGCAACACTAACACACTGGGGCAACACTAACACACTGGGGCAACACTAACACACTGGGGCAACATGAACAAACTGGGGCAACATGAACAAACTGGGGCAACACTAACACACTGGGGCAACACTAACACACTGGGGCAACACTAACACACTGGGTCAACACTAACAAACTGGGGCAACACTAACACACTGGGGCAACACTAACACACTGGGGCAACACTAACAAACTGGGGCAACACTAACACACTGGGGCAACAATAACACACTGGGGCAACACTAACACACTGGGGATTAACAATAACACACTGTGGTAACACTAACACACTGGGGAAACAATAACACACTGGGGCAACACTAACACACTGGGGTAACACTAACACACTGGGGCAACACTAAAACACCGGGGTAACACTAAAACACCGGGGTAACACTAACATCCTGGGGCAACACTAACACACTGGGGTAACACTAACACACTGGGGCAACACTAACACACTGGGGCAACACTAACACCCTGGGGCAACACTAACACCCTGGGGCAACACTAACACACTGGGGTAACACTAACACACGGGGTAACACTAACACACTGGGGCAACACTAACACACTGGGGCAACACTAACACACTGGGGTAACACTAACACACTGGGGCAACACTAACACACTGGGGCAACACTAACATACTGGGGCAACACTAACATACTGGGGCAACACTAACATACTGGGGCAACACTAACATACTGGGGCAACACTAACACATTGGGGCAACACTAACACATTGGGGCAACACTAACACACTGGGGCAACACTAACACCCTGGGGCAACACTAACACCCTGGGGCAACACTAACACACTGGGGCAACACTAACACACTGGTGTAAAACTAACACCCTGGGGCAACACTAACACCCTGGGGCAACACTAACACACTGGGGCAACACTAACACCCTGGGGCAACACTAACACACTGGGGCAACACTAACACACTGGGGCAACACTAACACACTGGTGAAAAACTAACACACTGGGGCAACACTAACACACTGTGGCAACACTAACACACTGGGGCAACACTAACACACTGGGGCAACACTAACACACTGGGGCAACACTAAAACACTGGGGCAACACTAACACACTGGGGCAACACTAACACCCTGGGGCAACACTAACACCCTGGGGCAACACTAACACCCTGGGGCAACACTAACACCCTGGGGCAACACTAAAACACCGGGGTAACACTAACACCCTGGGGCAACACTAACACAATGGGGCAACACTAACACCCTGGGGCAACACTAACACCCTGGGGCAACACTAACATCCTGGGGCAACACTAACACCCTGGGGCAACACTAACACCCTGGGGCAACACTAACATCCTGGGGCAACACTAACATCCTGGGGCAACACTAACACCCTGGGGCAACACTAACACAATGGGGCAACACTAACACACTGGGGTAACACTAACACACTGGGGCAACACTAACACACTGGGGCAACACTAACACACTGGGGCAACACTTACAAACTGGGGCAACATTAACAAACTGGGGCAACACTAACACACTGGGGCAACACTAACAAACTGGGGCAACACTAACACACTGGGGCAACACTAACAAACTGGGGCAACACTAACACACTGGGGCAACACTAACACACTGGGGCAACACTAACACACTGGGGCAACACTAACACACTGGGGCAACACTAACACACTGGGGCAACATGAACAAACTGGGGCAACATGAACAAACTGGGGCAACACTAACACACTGGGGCAACACTAACACACTGGGGCAACACTAACACACTGGGTCAACACTAACAAACTGGGGCAACACTAACACACTGGGGCAACACTAACACACTGGGGCAACACTAACAAACTGGGGCAACACTAACACACTGGGGCAACAATAACACACTGGGGCAACACTAACACACTGGGGATTAACAATAACACACTGTGGTAACACTAACACACTGGGGAAACAATAACACACTGGGGCAACACTAACACACTGGGGTAACACTAACACACTGGGGCAACACTAAAACACCGGGGTAACACTAAAACACCGGGGTAACACTAACATCCTGGGGCAACACTAACACACTGGGGTAACACTAACACACTGGGGCAACACTAACACACTGGGGCAACACTAACACCCTGGGGCAACACTAACACCCTGGGGCAACACTAACACACTGGGGTAACACTAACACACGGGGTAACACTAACACACTGGGGCAACACTAACACACTGGGGCAACACTAACACACTGGGGTAACACTAACACACTGGGGCAACACTAACACACTGGGGCAACACTAACATACTGGGGCAACACTAACATACTGGGGCAACACTAACATACTGGGGCAACACTAACATACTGGGGCAACACTAACACATTGGGGCAACACTAACACATTGGGGCAACACTAACACACTGGGGCAACACTAACACCCTGGGGCAACACTAACACCCTGGGGCAACACTAACACACTGGGGCAACACTAACACACTGTGGTAACACTAACACACTGGGGCAACACTAACACACTGGTGTAAAACTAACACACTGGGGCAACACTAACACACTGGGGCAACCCTAACACACTGGGTCAACACTAACACACTGTGGTAACACTAACACACTGGTAACACTAACACACTGGGGCAACACTAACACACTGGGGCAACACTAACACACTGGGGCAACACTAACACACTGGGGCAACACTAACACACTGGGGCAACACTAACACACTGGGGATTAACACTAAAACACTGGGGCAACACTAACACACTGGGGCAACACTAACACACTGGGGCAACACTAACACACTGGGGCAACACTAACACACTGTGTTAACACTAACACACTGGGGCAACACTAACACACTGGGGCAACACTAACACACTGTGGTAACACTAACACACTGTGGTAACACTAACACACTGGGGCAACACTAACACACTGGGGCAACACTAACACACTGGGGATTAACACTAACATACTGGGGTAACACTAAAACACTGGGGCAACACTAAAACACTGGGGCAACACTAAAACACTGGGGCAACACTAACACACTGGGGCAACACTAACACCCTGGGGCAACACTAACACCCTGGGGCAACACTAACACCCTGGGGCAACACTAACACCCTGGGGCAACACTAAAACACCGGGGTAACACTAACACCCTGGGGCAACACTAACACAATGGGGCAACACTAACACCCTGGGGCAACACTAACACCCTGGGGCAACACTAACATCCTGGGGCAACACTAACACCCTGGGGCAACACTAACATCCTGGGGCAACACTAACATCCTGGGGCAACACTAACACCCTGGGGCAACACTAACACAATGGGGCAACACTAACACACTGGGGCAACACTAACACCCTGGGGCAACACTAACACCCTGGGGCAACACTAACACACTGGGGTAACACTAACACACTGGGGTAACACTAACACACTGGGGCAACACTAACACACTGGGGCAACACTAACACACTGGGGTAACACTAACACACTGGGGCAACACTAACACACTGGGGCAACACTAACATACTGGGGCAACACTAACATACTGGGGCAACACTAACATACTGGGGCAACACTAACATACTGGGGCAACACACTAACACATTGGGGCAACACTAACACATTGGGGCAACACTAACACACTGGGGCAACACTAACACCCTGGGGCAACACTAACACCCTGGGGCAACACTAACACACTGGGGCAACACTAACACACTGTGGTAACACTAACACACTGGGGCAACACTAACACACTGGTGTAAAACTAACACACTGGGGCAACACTAACACACTGGGGCAACACTAACACACTGGGGCAACACTAACACACTGTGGTAACACTAACACACTGGGGCAACACTAAAACACTGGGGCAACACTAACACACTGGGGCAACACTAACACCCTGGGGCAACACTAACACCCTGGGGCAACACTAACACCCTGGGGCAACACTAACACCCTGGGGCAACACTAAAACACCGGGGTAACACTAACACCCTGGGGCAACACTAACACCCTGGGGCAACACTAACACCCTGGGGCAACACTAACACCCTGGGGCAACACTAACATCCTGGGGCAACACTAACACCCTGGGGCAACACTAACATCCTGGGGCAACACTAACATCCTGGGGCAACACTAACACCCTGGGGCAACACTAACACAATGGGGCAACACTAACACACTGGGGTAACACTAACACACTGGGGCAACACTAACACACTGGGGCAACACTAACACACTGGGGCAACACTTACAAACTGGGGCAACATTAACAAACTGGGGCAACACTAACACACTGGGGCAACACTAACAAACTGGGGCAACACTAACACACTGGGGCAACACTAACACACTGGGGCAACACTAACACACTGTGGCAACACTAACACACTGGGGCAACACTAACACACTGGGGCAACACTAACACACTGGGGCAACACTAACACACTGGGGCAACACTAACACACTGGGGCAACACTAACACACTGGGGCAACACTAACACACTGGGGCAACACTAACACACTGGGGCAACACTAACACACTGGGGCAACACTAACACACTGGGGCAACACTAACACACTGGGGCAACACTAACACACTGGGGCAACACTAACACACTGGGGTAACACTAACACACTGGGGCAACACTAACACACTGGGGCAACACTAACATACTGGGGCAACACTAACATACTGGGGCAACACTAACATACTGGGGCAACACTAACATACTGGGGCAACACTAACACATTGGGGCAACACTAACACATTGGGGCAACACTAACACACTGGGGCAACACTAACACCCTGGGGCAACACTAACACCCTGGGGCAACACTAACACACTGGGGCAACACTAACACACTGTGGTAACACTAACACACTGGGGCAACACTAACACACTGGTGTAAAACTAACACACTGGGGCAACACTAACACACTGGGGCAACACTAACACACTGGGTCAACACTAACACACTGTGGTAACACTAACACACTGGTAACACTAACACACTGGGGCAACACTAACACACTGGGGCAACACTAACACACTGGGGCAACACTAACACACTGGGGCAACACTAACACACTGGGGCAACACTAACACACTGGGGATTAACACTAAAACACTGGGGCAACACTAACACACTGGGGCAACACTAACACACTGGGGCAACACTAACACACTGTGGTAACACATTTACATTTACATTTAAGTAATTTAGCAGACGCTCTTATCCAGAGCGACTTACAAATTGGTGCATACACCTTATGACATCCAGTGGAACAGCCACTTACAATAGTGCATACTGTGGTAACACTAACACACTGGGGCAACACTAACACACTGGGGCAACACTAACACACTGGGGCAACACTAACACACTGTGGTAACACTAACACACTGGGGCAACACTAACACACTGGGGCAACACTAACACACTGTGGTAACACTAACACACTGTGGTAACACTAACACACTGGGGCAACACTAACACACTGGGGCAACACTAACACACTGGGGATTAACACTAACATACTGGGGTAACACTAAAACACTGGGGCAACACTAAAACACTGGGGCAACACTAAAACACTGGGGCAACACTAACACACTGGGGCAACACTAACACCCTGGGGCAACACTAACACCCTGGGGCAACACTAACACCCTGGGGCAACACTAACACCCTGGGGCAACACTAAACACCGGGGTAACACTAACACCCTGGGGCAACACTAACACAATGGGGCAACACTAACACCCTGGGGCAACACTAACACCCTGGGGCAACACTAACACCCTGGGGCAACACTAACATCCTGGGGCAACACTAACACCCTGGGGCAACACTAACATCCTGGGGCAACACTAACACCCTGGGGCAACACTAACACAATGGGGCAACACTAACACACTGGGGTAACACTAACACACTGGGGCAACACTAACACACTGGGGCAACACTAACACACTGGGGCAACACTAACACACTGGGGCAACACTTACAAACTGGGGCAACATTAACAAACTGGGGCAACACTAACACACTGGGGCAACACTAACAAACTGGGGCAACACTAACACACTGGGGCAACACTAACAAACTGGGGCAACACTAACACACTGGGGCAACACTAACACACTGGGGCAACACTAACACACTGGGGCAACACTAACACACTGGGGCAACACTAACACACTGGGGCAACACTAACACACTGGGGCAACATGAACAAACTGGGGCAACACTAACACACTGGGGCAACACTAACACACTGGGGCAACACTAACACACTGGGTCAACACTAACAAACTGGGGCAACACTAACAAACTGGGGCAACACTAACACACTGGGGCAACACTAACAAACTGGGGCAACACTAACACACTGGGGCAACACTAACAAACTGGGGCAACACTAACACACTGGGGCAACAATAACACACTGGGGCAACACTAACACACTGGGGATTAACAATAACACACTGTGGTAACACTAACACACTGGGGAAACACTAACACACTGGGGAAACACTAACACACTGGGGATTAACAATAACACACTGGGGATTAACAATAACACACTGTGGTAACACTAACACACTGGGGAAACAATAACACACTGGGGCAACACTAACAAACTGGGGCAACACTAACACACTGGGGATTAACACTAACACACTGGGGATTAACACTAACACACTGGGAAACAATAACACACTGGGGCAACACTAACACACTGGGGCAACACTAACACACTGGGGCAACACTAACACACTGGGGATTAACAATAACACACTGTGGTAACACTAACACACTGGGGCAACACTAACACCCTGGGGCAACACTAAAACACTGGGGCAACACTAAAACACTGGGGCAACACTAACACCCTGGGGCAACACTAAAACACTCTGGCAACACTAACACACTGGGGCAACACTAACACACTGGGGCAACACTAACACACTGGAGCAACACTAACACACTGGGGCAACACTAACACACTGGGGCAACACTAACACACTGGGGATTATAACACTAACACACTGGGGATTATAACACTAACACACTGGGGCAACACTAACACACTGGGGCAACACTAACACCCTGGGGCAACACTAACACACTGGGGGTTGACGCTAACACTCTGGGGGTAACACTAACACACTGGGGCAACACTAACACACTGGGGGTTGACGCTAACACTCTGGGGGTAACACTAACACACTGGGGATTAACATTAACACATTGGGAGGGTGACACTAACACTCTGGGAGGGTAACACTAGAACACGGAGGAGGTAACACTAAATCACTTGTGGGTAACACTAAAGCACTGGAAGGGGAACACTAAAACACCTCGGCGGGGTATCACTAATAAACTGAGGGGTATAAGTAGCTCTCTGGGGGTAACATTAATACATTAGGAGGGTAACATTAATACACTGGGGGTGTAACATAAATACAATGGGGGGGAACACTAAAACTCTGGGACGGTAACACTAAAACACTGGGGGTAAAACTTAAACAATGGGGGTAACAATAATACACTGGGCGGGGGAGTAATACAATACTAAAACACTGGAACATTGGGGGTGACACTAATACACTGGGGAGTAAATATAAAACACTAAAACCCCGGGGAGTCACCAAAACACTGGGGGAGTCACCAATACACTGGTGGTGAAACATTATTTCTCTAGTGGTGTAACATTAATACACTGAGGGGGAACACTAATACTCTGGGAGGGTATCACAAATACATTTGGTGTGTAACACTAATACACTGGAGGGGGTAACACTAATGCACTGGAGGGGGTAACACTAATACACTGGAGGGGTAACACTAATACACTGGAGGGGGGTAACACTAATGCACTGGAGGGGGTAACACTAATGCACTGGAGGGGGTAACACTAATACACTGGAGGGCAACACTAATACACTGGAGGGTAACACTAACACACTGGGGAGTAAAACTAATACACAGGAGCGGTAACAATAATACACTGGAGGAGTAACAGTAATGCACTGGAGGGGTAACACTAATGCACTGGAGGGGGTAACACTAACGCACTGGAGGGGGTAACACTAACACACTGGGGGTAACACTAATACACTGGGAGGGGTAACACTAACACACTGGGAGGGGTAACACTAACACACTGGGAGGGGTAACACTAACACACTGGGAGGGGTAACACTAACACACTGGGGAGCAACACTAATACACTGGGGGTAACACTAATACACTGGGGGTAACACTAATACATTGGGAGGGTAACATTAATACACTGGGGTGTAATATAAATACAATGGGGGAACACTAAAACTCTGGGACGATAACACTAAAACTCTGGGACGGTAACACTAAAACACTGGGGGTAAAACTTAAACAATGGGGGTAACACTAATAGACTGGGCGGGGGAGTAATACAATACTAAAATAATGGGGGATTAACACTGGAACACTGGGGTTGTAACACTGGAACACTGGGGGGTGACACTAATACACTGGGGGTAAATATAAAACACTAAAACCCCGGGGGGTGTACTAACACACTGGGGGTATTCACTAAAACACTGGGGGAGTCACTAATACACTGGTGGTGAAACATTATTTCTCTAGTGGTGTAACATTAATACACTGAGGGGAACACTAATACTCTGGGAGGGTATCACAAATACATTTGGTGTGTAACACTAATACACTGGAGGGGGGTAACACTAATGCACTGGAGGGGGTAACACTAATACACTGGAGGGGTAACACTAATACACTGGAGGGGGGTAACACTAATGCACTGGAGGGGGGGCAACACTAATGCACTGGAGGGGTAACACTAATACACTGGAGGGTAACACTAATACACTGGAGGGTAACACTAACACACTGGGGAGTAAAACTAATACACAGGAGCGGTAACAATAATACACTGGAGGAGTAACAGTAATGCACTGGAGGGGGTAACACTAATGCACTGGAGGGGGTAACACTAACGCACTGGAGGGGGTAACACTAACACACTGGGGGTAACACTAATACACTGGGAGGGGTAACACTAACACACTGGGAGGGGTAACACTAACACACTGGGAGGGGTAACACTAACACACTGGGAGGGGTAACACTAACACACTGGGGAGTAACACTAATACACTGGGGGTAACACTAATACACTGGGGGTAACACTAATACATTGGGAGGGTAACATTAATACACTGGGGGTGTAATATAAATACAATGGGGGGAACACTAAAACTCTGGGACGATAACACTAAAACTCTGGGACGGTAACACTAAAACACTGGGGGTAAAACTTAAACAATGGGGGTAACACTAATAGACTGGGCGGGGGAGTAATACAATACTAAAATAATGGGGGGGATTAACACTGGAACACTGGGGTTGTAACACTGGAACACTGGGGGGTGACACTAATACACTGGGGGTAAATATAAAACACTAAAACCCCGGGGGTGTACTAACACACTGGGGGTATTCACTAAAACACTGGGGGAGTCACTAATACACTGGTGGTGAAACATTATTTTTCTAGTGGTGTAACATTAATACACTGAGGGGAACACTAATACTCTGGGAGGGTATCACAAATACATTTGGTGTGTAACACTAATACACTGGAGGGGGTAACACTAATGCACTGGAGGGGGTAACACTAATACACTGGAGGGGGTAACACTAATACACTGGAGGGGGGTAACACTAATGCACTGGAGGGGGTAACACTAATGCACTGGAGGGGTAACACTAATACACTGGAGGGCAACACTAATACACTGGAGGGTAACACTAACACACTGGGGAGTAAAACTAATACACAGGAGCGGTAACAATAATACACTGGAGGAGTAACAGTAATGCACTGGAGGGGGTAACACTAATGCACTGGAGGGGGTAACACTAACGCACTGGAGGGGTAACACTAACACACTGGGGGTAACACTAATACACTGGGAGGGGTAACACTAACACACTGGGAGGGGTAACACTAACACACTGGGAGGGGTAACACTAACACACTGGGAGGGGTAACACTAACACACTGGGGAGTAACACTAATACACTGGGGGTAACACTAATACACTGGGGGTAACACTAATACATTGGGAGGGTAACATTAATACACTGGGGGTGTAATATAAATACAATGGGGGAACACTAAAACTCTGGGACGATAACACTAAAACTCTGGGACGGTAACACTAAAACACTGGGGGGTAAAACTTAAACAATGGGGGTAACACTAATAGACTGGGCGGGGAGTAATACAATACTAAAATAATGGGGGATTAACACTGGAACACTGGGGTTGTAACACTGGAACACTGGGGGTGACACTAATACACTGGGGGTAAATATAAAACACTAAAACCCCGGGGGTGTACTAACACACTGGGGGTATTCATTAAAACACTGGGGGAGTCACTAATACACTGGTGGTGAAACATTATTTTCTAGTGGTGTAACATTAATACACTGAGGGGGAACACTAATACTCTGGGAGGGTATCACGAATACATTTGGTGTGTAACACTAATACACTGGAGGGGGTAACACTAATGCACTGGAGGGGTAACACTAATACACTGGGGGTAACACTAATACACTGGGAGGGGTAACACTAACACACTGGGAGGGGTAACACTAACACACTGGGGAGTAACACTAATACACTGGGAGGGGTAACGCTAATACACTGGGGGCAGCACTAATACACTGCGGGGGGTAACACCAATACACTGGGGGTAACACAAATACACTGGGGGAGGTTGCACCAATACAAAGGGGGGGTTACACTAATACACTGGGCGGTAACACTAATACACTGGAGGGGGGGTAACACTAATACACTGGGGGTTAAAACTAATATACTGGGAGGGAGTAACACTAATACACTGGGGGTAACACTAATACACTGGAGGGGGGTAACACTAATACACTGGGGAGTAACACTAAAACACTGGAGGAGTAACACTCATACACTGGGGGGTAGCGCTAATACACTGGGGGGTAACACTAATACACTGGGATTAGCACTAATACACTGGAGGGGGGTAACACTAATACACTGGGAGTAACACTAATACACTTGGGGTAACACTAATACACGTGGGGGGTAGCACTAATACACTGGAGGGGGGTAACACTAATTCACTGGGGAGTAACACTAACACACTGGAGGAGTATCACTAATACACTGGAGGGGTAACACTCATACACTGGGGGGAAACACTAATACACTGGGGGGAGGTAACACTAATACTCAGGGGGTAACACTAATACACTGGGGGTAACACTAATACACTGGGGGTAACACTAATACACTGGGGGGTAACACTAATACACTGGGGAGTAGCACTAATACACAGGGGGGTAACACTAATACACTGGGGGAGGTAGCACTAATACACTGGGTGGGGGGTAACACTAATACACTGGGGGCAACACTAATACACTGGGGGCAGCACTAATACACTGGGGGAGGTAACACTAATACACTGGGGGTAGCACTAATACACTGGAGGGGGTAACACTAATACGCTGGGGAGTAACACTAATACACTTGGGGTAACACTAATACACGTGGGGGTAGAACTAATACACTGGAGGGGGTGACACTAATACACTGGGGAGTAACACTAAAACACTGGAGGAGTAACACTCATACACTGGGGGTAGCGCTAATACACGGGGGGTAACACTAATACACTGGGAGTAGCACTAATACACTGGAGGGGTAACACTAATACACTGGGGAGTAACACTAATACACTTGGGGTAACACTAATACACGTGGGGGTAGCACTAATACACTGGAGGGGGTAACACTAATACACTGGGAGTAACACTAACACACTGGAGGAGTATCACTAATACACTGGAGGGGTAACACTCATACACTGGGGGAAACACTAATACACTGGGGGAAGTAACACTAATACTCAGGGGGTGACACTAATACACTGGGGGGTAACACTAATACACTGGGGGCAACACTCATACTCAGGGGGTAACACTCATACTCAGGGGGCAACACTCATACTCAGGGGGTAACACTCATACTCAGGGGGTAACACTCATACTCAGGGGGTAACACTAAGACACTGGGGGTAACACTAATACACTGGGGGTAACACTAATACACAGGGGGTAGCACTAATACACTGGGGGAGGTAACACTAACACACTGGGAGGTAACACTAACACACTGGGAGGTAACACACTGGGGGTAACACTACACTGGGGGTAACACTAATACAGGGGGTAACACTAATACACTGGGGGCAACACTAATACACTGGGGGCAACACTAATACACTGGGGGTAACACTAACACACTGGGGGTAGCACTAATACACTGGGGGCAAAACTAATACACTGGGGGTAACACTAATACACTGGGGGGTAACACTAATACACTGGGGGTAGCACTAATACACTGGGGGGTAACACTAACACATTGGGGGGTTGCACTAATACACAGGGGGTAACACTAATACACAGGGGGTAACACTAATACACTGGGGGAGGGAGTAGTACTATTACACAGGGGGTAACACTAATACACAGGGGGTACCACTGGAAAACTGGGGGAGGGAGGACACTGGATCACTGGGGTGTTAATAGTAGAACCCTGGAGGGAGAGTAACACTAGAACACTGGTCGGGTAAAACTAGAACACTGGTCGGGTAACACTAGAACACTGGTCGGGTAACACTAGAACACTGGTCGGGTAACACTAGAACGCTGGTCGGGTAACACTAGAACGCTGGTCGGGTAACACTAGAACACTGGTCGGGTAGCACTAGAACGTTGGTCAGTTGACACTAGAACGCTGGTCGGGTAACACTAGAACACTGGGGGGGTAACACTAGAACACTGGTCGGGGAACACTAAATCAAATCAAATCAAATGTTCAAATAAAATTTTATTTGTCACATACACATGGTTAGCAGATGTTAATGCGAGTGTAGCGAAATGCTTGTGCTTCTAGTTCCGACAATGCAGTGATAACCAACAAGTAATCTAACTAACAATTCCAAAACTACTGTCTTATACACAGTGTAAGGGGATAAAGAATATGTACATAAGGATGTATGAATGAGTGATGGTACAGAGCAGCATACAGTAGATGGTATCGAGTACAGTATATACATATGAGATGAGTATGTAGACAAAGTAAACAAAGTGGCATAGTTAAAGTGGCTAGTGATACATGTATTACATAAGGATGCAGTCGATGATGTAGAGTACAGTATATACGTATGCATATGAGATGAATAATGTAGGGTAAGTAACATTATATAAGGTAGCATTGTTTAAAGTGGCTAGTGATATATTATCATTTCCCATCAATCCCATTATTAAAGTGGCTGGAGTTGGGTCAGTGTCAATGACAGTGTGTTGGCAGCAGCCACTCAATGTTAGTGGTGGCTGTTTAACAGTCTGATGGCCTTGAGATAGAAGCTGTTTTTCAGTCTCTCGGTCCCAGCTTTGATGCAGCTGTACTGACCTCGCCTTCTGGATGATAGCGGGGTGAACAGGCAGTGGTTCGGGTGGTTGATGTCCTTGATGATCTTTATGGCCTTCCTGTAACATCGGGTGGTGTAGGTGTCCTGGAGGGCAGGTAGTTTGCCCCCGGTGATGCGTTGTGCAGACCTCACTACCCTCTGGAGAGCCTTACGGTTGAGGGCGGAGCAGTTGCCGTACCAGGCGGTGATACAGCCTGCCACGATGCTCTCGATTGTGCATCTGTAGAAGTTTGTGAGTGCTTTTGGTGACACGCCGAATTTATTCCGCCTCCTGAGGTTGAAGAGGTGCTGCTGCGCCTTCTTCACGCGCTGTCAGTGTGAGTGACCAATTCAGTTTGTCTGTGATGTGTATGCCGAGGAACTTAAAACTTGCTACCCTCTCCACTACTGTTCCATCGATGTGGATAGGGGGTGTTCCCTCTGCTGTTTCCTGAAGTCCACAATCATCTATTTAGTTTTGTTGACGTTGAGTGAGAGGTTATTTTCCTGACACCACACTCCGAGGGCCCTCACCTCCTCCCTCTAGGCCGTCTCGTCGTTGTTGGTAATCAAGCCTACCACTGTTGTGTCGTCCGCAAACTTGATGATTGAGTTGGAGGCGTGCGTGGCCATGCAGTCGTGGGTGAACAGGGAGTACAGGAGAGGGCTCAGAACGCACCCTGTGGGGCCCCCGTGTTGAGGATCAGCGGGGGAGGAGATGTTGTTGCCTACCCTCACCACCTGGGGGCGGCCCGTCAGGAAGTCCAGTACCCAGTTGCACAGGGCGGGGTCGAGACCCAGGGTCTCGAGCTTGATGACGAGCTTGGAGGGTACTATGGTGTTGAATGCCGAGCTGTAGTCGATGAACAGCATTCTCACATAGGTATTCCTCTTGTCCAGGTGGGTTAGGCAGTGTGCAGTGTGGTTGAGATTGCATCGTCTGTGGACCTATTTGGGCGGTAAGCAAATTTGAGTGGGTCTAGGGTGTCAGGTAGGGTGGAGGTGATATGGTCCTTGACTAGTCTCTCAAAGCACTTCATGATGACGGAAGTGAGTGCTACGGGCGGTAGTCGTTTAGCTCAGTTACCTTAGCTTTCTTGGGAACAGGAACAATGGTGGCCCTCTTGAAGCATGTGGAACAGCAGACTGGTATAGGGATTGATTGAATATGTCCGTAAACACACCGGCCAGCTGGTCTGCGCATGCTCTGAGGGCGCGGCTGGGGATGCCGTCTGGGCCTGCAGCCTTGCGAGGGTTAACACGTTTAAATGTCACTAGAACACTGATTGGGTAACACTAGAACACTGGTTGGGTAACACTAGATCACTGCGGGGGGGTAACACTAGAACGCTGGGGAGGGTAACACTACAACACTGGGGGTAACACTAGAACACTGGTCGGGTAACACTAGAACACTGGTCGGGTAACACTAGATCACTGCGGGGGGGGTAACACTAGAACACTGGTCGGGTAACACTAGAACACTGTGGGGTAACACTAGAACACTGGGGGTTAACACTAGAACACTGGTCGGGCAACACTCGATCACCGTGGGGGGTAACACTAGAATACTGGTCGGGTAACACTAGATCACTGCGGGGGATAACACTAGAATACTGGTCGGGTAACACTAGAATACTGGTCGGGTAACACTAGAACACTGGGGGGTAACACTAGAATACTGGTCGTGTAAGATCACTGCACCAGATCACTGGGGGGAATACTGGTCGGGTAACACTAGAACACTGATTGGGTAACACTAGAATACTGGTCGGGTAACACTAGAGCACTGGGGGGTAACATTAGAACACTGGGGGGTACACTGATTGGGTAACACTAGGGGGTAACACTTAGCACTACACTGGGGGGTAACATTAGAACACTGGGGGTAATACTATACACTGGGGGTAATACTAAAAACTGGGGGTAAAAGTAAAACACTGGGGGTAACACACTAATACACAGGGGGCAACACTAACCCACCTGTTTTAGTGTTACCTCTTCTCCCCTATACCCTACCCCCTTCCTCCTATTTTCCCTATACCCTATCCCCTTTCCTCCCTTCCCTTCCACCTCCCCTTGTATGAAGCACTTTCCCCTTACTCCCTTCCTGTTCTTCCAAATTCCCAACACCCCTTGCTCCCAACTGGGCAAAGATGTCATTTCAACATCTAGTTTTGATTTACATTTGGTTGAGTGAATTCAACGTGAAATCATCATCAAAATTCACCATGTCATTGGATGTAGGTTATAAGCTGGGCAAAGAAAAGATGGAATGCCTTTGTGTTGATTACTTAGTTACCCATGTTGATTCAACGTTATCGCATAGATTGTTGGGGTTGCAATGACGTGGAAACAATGTTGATTCAATGAGTTTTTACCCATTGGGCCTTTCCTTTCCTTCACTACCTAAGAACCCCCCCCCCCCCGCACCCACCACCTCACCTGTTAAGGAACTGCCCCTCGTTTCCAAGACCATCCCTTCCTCCTCTCCTTGTATGTAGAGGTGCCTCTGTGTGTGTGTGTGTGTGTGTGTGTGTGTGTGTGTGTGTGTGTGTGTGTGTGTGTGTGTGTGTGTGTGTGTGTGTGTGTGTGTGTGTGTGTGTGTGTGTGTGTGTGTGTGTGTGTGTGTGTGTGTGGCATCTTGTGTGAGTTCCGGTGCAGTGACGCGGTCATAAATCACCATACTGACTGGCTCTTGTTTACGTTGCAGGGGTAATTATGCCCACAGTGTCTAAGCGCTCACTGCCATGATGAATTAGCCACCGTAAATAGGTCAATTCTGACTGACACCGACAGCTAGACTGGCGTCGGTTAGCCCTACCCATTTTAGCCACACCCACTGGCATAGCAAGGGAATGGGAAAAAGGTAGAGTGGGAGAAATAAAGAGAGGGATGAACGCATGAAATGGCCTTGTGTTGCCAGATGGCATAGCTTAGAGAGAATGAGCAAGGGAGAGGGGGAGAGAGCTAAGAAATAAAGAAAGGGAAAGAGGGAGAGCGAAAGTAGGTATATAGTAAAGAATGATTGCAGGATTAAAGGGATGGTATGATTGCAGGATTAAAGGGATGGTAGCCAGAGGTAGAGAGGGATAGATAATGAGAGGGAGGAGAAGAGAGGCAGAGCAATTGGGTTAGAAAGAGGGGGTGGTCTATCGCTCTCTGTCAGCTGTCCAGACAGCGTAAAGAGAGAGAGAGGGAGGGAGGGAGGGAGGTAGGGAGGGAGAGAGTGAGGGAGAAGGGGGCAGGTTGAGACGTGAGGGAGAGGAAAGGGGAGTGAGAAAGCAACACAGAGAGGTTAAGACAAGAGGTGAGGAGAAAGAGTTACAAGGGGAGAGGGGAAAAAAGGTATAAGGAGAAGCAGAGAGAGAGAGAGAGACAGAGATAGAGAGGAGAGTGAGAGTGAGAGTGAGAGTGAGAGTGAGTGAGGGTGAGAGAGGGTAAGAGAGAGAGAGAGAGAGAGAGAGAGTGAGATATATATTATATATTATTGATTATTATATATTTATATATATTATTATAGTGAGAGTGAGAATAGATAATACATTCAGGGTGTGGGATATAAATACACTTTTCTTTCTCCTCATGCTAATGTTTTTATTCATCACAGGCAAGACATTGTTCCTGTGAATAATATATTTTCCATGCACGAGCAGGACTATAGTGTGTGTTTATGCGTGTGTGTTAGAGAGAGAGAGCGAGAGAGAGTGAGAGAGGAGGACTATAGTGTGTGTGTGTGTTTGTGTGTTAGAGAGAGAGAGTGAGGAGAATTCTTGTCAGACAGTCTTGGCAGGTTCAATATGTCTCCGACACACACACACACACACACACTAGTATTGTGCAAGTTGACTCATAGCCCTCAGTCCCCATGGTTATGAGGCGGCAAGTTTAGGGTTATATAATATTGTTTGGATTAGTGATGCGAGGGTTGACTCCCAACCCTCAGTCCCAGTGGTTATATCTGCGGGGCAGGCAGGTTTAGGTCATTAAATATTGTGTGAATAAAGAGAAAACAATATCTTTAAAAAATCCATAATTGTATCAAATAGCCAACATGCCAATCACCAAATGCTATTGGTAATGGGCAGAAACAGCGAATGTCACCCATGGAGTCAAAAAGGACAACAACAACATGCAATGAGAGAAAAGCTGTGAAATGGAGAGGTCTATAACTTCTCACATAGTTTTAATACTAATTATTGCAGAAATAAGCATTTCCTGCCGTAAAAGAATACACCACATACAGGCAAAAAAAGGACCGGAAGAGGAGTGGAGGCATAAGATTTCTTTCATCGGCATCTTAAAAGAATTCACATGCACAGTTAGATACCGTGTGTAGAGGTGGTATCTTTAAAAAATGTGCATCCAAGCTGAAATGTTAATAGAAACATGTTGCAACGATCGTTGGAATAAATTGACCAAGGCGCAGCAGCGTGTGTAGAATTCCACATGTTTAATTTGTGCCTCTAGGGGCAGTACTTTCATTTTTGGAAAACAACGTTCCCATAGTAAACAGGATATTTTGACAGGACAAGATGCTAGAATATGCATATAATTGACAGCTTAGGATAGAAAGCACTCTATAGTTTCCAAAACTGTAAAAATATTATCTGTGAAGCCTGAGAAAAATCCAATCCTGAAGTGACTCATCTTTTGAAAGCTCTGCATTCCAATGCATCCCTATTGAGCAGTGAATGGGCTATCAACCTGACTACTTTTTCTCCGTATTCCCCAAGGTGTCTACAGCATTGTGACGTAGTTTTACGCATTTATGTTGAAGAATACCCGTAAGCGGCTACATTGCGCAAGTGTTCACCTGATGGCTCTCAGAGTGATTCTCGCGTAAAATACAGAGAGTAGCCATTATCCCAATCGATCCTACTGAAAAACCAATTCTCCCGGTGGATATATTATCAAATAGATATTTGAAACACCTTGAGGATTGATTATAAACAACGTTTGCCATGTTTCTGTCGATATTATGGAGTTAATTTGGATATTTTTCAGCGTTTTCGTGACTGCAATTTCTGGTCGATTTCTCAGCCAAACGTGAAGAACAAACGGAGCTATCTAACTGGGAGTCTCGTGAGTGAAAACATCTGAAGCTCATCAAAGGTAAACTATTTAATTTGATTGCTTTTCCGTGACAAAGTGACAAAGTTACCTGCTGCTAGCTGGACAAAAATGCTATGCTAGGCTATCGATAAACTTACACAAATGCTTGTCTAGCTTTGGATGTAAAGCATATTTTGAAAATCTGAGATGACAGGGTGATTAACAAAAGGCTAAACTGTGTCTCAATATATTTCACTTGTGATTTTCATGAATAGGAATATTTTCTAGGAATATTTATGTCCGTTGCGTTATGCTAATTAGTGTCAATCGATGATTACGCTCCTGGACCCGGGATGGGGAGTCATTAGAGGTTAATAAATGAAACTCACAAAAACAATAAAGAGTAACAAAATGAACGTGCAGCTTTGTAGTGCAAAAAGGCTACAATACAAAAACAAGATCCCACACAAAACAGGTGGAAAAAAGGCTGGCTAAATATGATCACCAATCAGAGACGACAATAGATAGCTGCCTCTGATTGGGAGCCATACTAGGCCAACCTAGAAACGAAAAACTAGAATGCCAACCCTAGTCACACCCTGACCTAACCAACTAGAGAAATAAAAGGATCTCTAAGGTCAGGGTGTGACAGTCCCCCCCAAAGGTGCGGACTCCGGCCGCAAAACCTGACTCAATAGGGGAGGGTCCGGGTGGGCATCCAGCCTCGGCGGCGGCTCCCGGTGCGGGATGTCGACCCCGCTCCGCTCACCGATCTGCCAGCTTAGGTGCGGGATCGCGTGGATCGTCCGGAAGCTCCGGACCGTGGATCGTTCCAGACCGTGGATCGTCGCCGGAACTTCCGGATCGTGAATCGTCACTGGAAGCTCTGGACAGTGGATCGTTGCCGGAGGAACCGGACCGTGGATCGTCGCCGGAACTTCCGGATCGTGAATCGTCACTGGAAGCTCTGGACAGTGGATCGTTGCCGGAGGAACCGACCGTGGATCGCCGCTGGGGGCTCCGGACCGTGGATCATTGCCGGGGACTACATACCACCGTGGATCGTCGCCTGGGACTCCGGACAGGGAACCCTCGCTGAAGGTTCTGGACTGGGAACCCTCGCTGGAGGCTCCAGACCATGGATCATCACTATAGGCTCCGGACTGGGAACCGTCGCTGCAGGCTCCGGACTGGGAACCGTCGCTGGAGGCTCTGGACTGCAGACCATCGCTGGAGGCTCTGGACTGCAGACCGTTGCTGGAAGCTCTGGACTGCAGACCGTTGCTGGAAGCCTGGTGCGTGGAGCTGGCACAGGGCGTACCAGGCTGGGGAGATGCACTGGAGGCCGGGTGCATGGAGCCGGCACAGGACGTACCGGGCTGGGGAGACACATAGGAGGCCTGAAGCGTGAAGCCGGCACAGGACGTACCGGGTCGGGGGAGATGCACAGGAGGCCTGGTGCGTAGAGCCGGCACAGGACGTCCTGGGCTGTGGAGGTGCACTTGAGGTCTGGAGCGTAGAGCTGGCACAACGTGTCCTGGACAGATGACAACCTTCGCACGGCAAGTGCGGGAGCTGGCACAGGACGTTCTGGGCTGTTGAGGTGCACTGGAAACACGGGGCGTAGAACCGGCACACATGGTACCGAACATATGACACTCGCCTCAAGGCGAGTGCAGAGAGCTGGTACAGGACTTGCAGGGCTGGGGAGGCATACACCTGGTGCGTGGTGCCGGCACACTCTTCACCAGACAGCTAGCACGCTCATCAGGACGAGTATGGAAAGCTGACTCTGGTGGCATTAAATTGAGGACACGCTCCTTAAGGCGAATGTCGTGCCTCATGCACCAACGCAACAGCTCTCTCATAACCCTTTCCTCCAATTTCCCCATCAACTCCCTGACTGTCTCTGATTCACTCCCTTCACTCACCTCCAAGTTCACCTTCATCTCCCCGGCTGGCTCTGGCTCACCCCTCAGCTCTGCCGACCACCCCGTGTGGACTGGCTCTGGCTCACACCTCAGCTCCGCCGACCACCCCGTGTGCCCCCCCAAAAAGTTTTGGAGGCTGCTCTTTAGGCCTACGTCATGGCCGCGAACCCCGGTGTCGTCATTGTTGCTCCTTTGCTGCCTCCGCCTGCTTCCATGGCAGGCTTCTGTCTCCTGCCATGATTTCGTCCCACATCCAGGATGTCCTCCACTCCTGGCTTTCCTCCCAGGACCAGGATACCTGTTCCTCCTGGGCACGCTGCTTGGTCCTGGGGTGGTGGGATCTTATGGAACGATCGTTGGAAAAAATGGACCAAGGCGCAGCGTGGGTAGTTCCACATGTTTGATAAATGAAACTCACAAAAACAATAAAGAGTAACAAAATGAACGTGCAGCTTTGTAGTGCAAAAAGGCTACAATACAAAAACAAGATCCCACACACAACAGGTGGAAAAAGGCTGCCTAAATATGATCCCCAATCAGAGACAACGATAGACTGCTGCATCTGATTGGGAACCATACTAGGCCAACCTAGAAACTAAAAACTAGAATACCCACCCTAGTCACACCCTGACCTAACCAAATAGAGAAATAAAAAGGATGTCTAATGTCAGGGTGTGACACATGTTAGATCATTTTCACAGGTTACTATTTCAAACTGATGTCATTTGGACATTTTGCACAAAAAAATATTTCAAAATGTTTTGCTTTGAGTTTTGCGTTTTCTCCCTGGTACCTAAATGTCTTTCCGACGTGAAAGAATTAGAAATTACAGAACAACTTTTAATCAAATCAAATGTGATTTATCACATTTCCCGAATACAATAAACTTTACAGTGAAATGCTTACTTACAAGCCCTAAACCAGCAATGCAGTTTTAAAAAAATACCCCACAAATACATTTAAAAAAAGTAAGAGACAAGAAAAACAAATAATTAAAGAGCAGCAGTAAATAACAATAGTGGGGCTATATAAAGGGGTTGCCAGTACAGAGTGTCACGCCCTGGTCGAAGTATTTTGTGTTTTTCTTTATGTATTTGGTCAGGCCAGGGTGTGACATGGGTTTTGTATGTGGTGTGTAGCTTAGTGGGATTGTAGCTTCGTGGGGTGTTCTCGGAGAGTCTATGGCTGTCTGAAGTGGTTCTCAATCAGAGGCATTTGTTTATCGTTGTCTCTGATTGGGAGCCATATTTAGGCAGCCATATTCTTTGGTTGTATTGTGGGTGATTGTCCTGAGTGTCTTGATGTCCTTAGTCTGTGTTAGTTTGCACCAGTTAAGGCTGTTTCGGTTTTCACTACGTTTATTGTTTTGTAGAGTTTGTGTTTTTGGATTCGTGTTACGTTGTGTAAATAAACATGGATCACAATATACGCTGCAGTTTGGTCCGACTCTCCTTCACCACATGAAAACCATGACACAGAGTCAATGTGTCAATGTGTGGGGGCACCGGTGTCAAGATATTTGAGGTAATTATGTACATGGAGGTAGGGTTAATAAAGTGGCTATGTATAGATGAGAACAGAGAGTAGCAGCAGCGTAAAAGGGGGGGAGGAATAGTCTGGGTAGCCATTTGATTAGCTGTTCAGGAGTCTTATGGCTTGGGGGTAGAAGCTATTTGGAAGCCTCTTGGACCTAGTCTTGGAGCTCCTGTACCACTTGCCATGCGGTAGCAGAGAGAACAGTCTTTGACTAGGGTGGCTGGAGTCTTTGACAATTTTTAGGGCCTTCCACTGACACCGCCTGGTATAGAGGTCCTGCATGGCAGGAAGCTCAGCCCCGGTGATGTACTGGGCCGTACGTACTACCCTCTGTAGTGCCTTGAGGTCGGAGGACGAGCAGTTGCCATACCAGGCAGTGATGCAACCCGAGTACACATCCTGGTATTCCGTCTGGCCCAGTGGTCTTGTGAATGTTGACCTGTTTAAAGGTCTTACTCACATCAGCTGCGGAGAGCGTGATCACACCGTCATCCGGAACAGTTGATGCTCTCATGCATGTTTCAGTGTTACTTGCCTCAGCTCTCATCTGGGCTTTCCTTTGTAGTCTGTAATAGTTTGCAAGCCCTGCCACATCCGACCTGCGTCGGAGCCGGTGTAGTACGATTCGATCTTAGTCCTGTACTGACACTTTGCCTGTTTGATGGTGCGTCAGGGGCATAGCGGGATTTCATATAAGCTTCTGGGTTAGGGTCGCTCTCTTGTTAGCGGCAGCTCTACCCTTTAGCTCCGTGCGAATGTTGCCTGTAATCCATGGCTTCTGGTTGGCGTATGTACATACAGTCACTGTGGGGGCGATGTCCTTGATGCACTTATTGATAAAGCCAGTGACTGTGGTGTACTCCTCAATGCCATCGGAAGAATCCCAGAACATATTCCAGTCTGTGCTAGCAATACAGTCCTGTAGTTTAGCATCTGCTTCATCTGACCACTTTTTTATAGAGTCTCTGGTGCTTCCTGCTTTAAGTTTTGCTTGTAAGCAGGAATCAGGAGGATAGAGTTATGGTCAAAGGGCAAGGGAGAACTTTGTAAGCGTCTCTGTGTGTGGAGTAAAGGTGATGTAGAATTGTTTTGCTTCTGGTTGCACATTTAACATGCTGATAGAAATTCAGTAAAACTGATTTAAGTTTCCCTGCATTTAAAGTCACCGGACATCAGGAGTGCCACCTCTTGTTGAGCATTTTCCTGTTTGCTTATGGCTGAATACAGCTCATTGCGAGCGGTTTTAGTGCCAACATCACTCTGTGGTGTTGTGTAGACGACTATGAAAATACAGATGACAACTCTCTAGGCAGATAGTGTGGTCTACAGCTTATCAATTGATCAATTGATACTGGCGAGCAAAACTTTGAGACTTCCTTAGATATTGTGTACCAGCTGTTGCTTACATAGATGCATAGACCCCCTCCCTGTGTCTTACCAGAGGCTACTGTTCTGTCTTGCCGATAGTGTAAAACCCACCAGCTGTATGTTCTTAATGTTGTCGTTCAGCCACGACTCGATGTCAACTAGATTGAATCATTCATTCTATTGATTTAAGACATTATTCTGGTGAGAAATGGGTTATGTGGTCTTCTAGGGCAACACATTATAATGACCGAAGATAGACAAGTTGTCTAACAAATAGCTGTCGAAAATATCCAGAATTATAAGCAGAAAAATACATAAATCATGCCCAAAAAATTGTGTATGTCATGTCAAAAAATCTGCACGTGACGCCGCGGAGCTGAGCAGACGTTGACAAATCGAGCTCCTCAAAGTTATCCAATTATTACCTAAATAACAATGTTGAAACAATATTCTTACATTGGCTGTTAAACTGTCAAGTACTTACCTTCCCAACTGTCAAGTACTTACCTTCTTGATTCCCAAGATAATGATAACGCCACAGCTAGCAAGACTAGCATTAGCCCTCATAACTCAAGCCTGCCGACATGCTTGCTAATTCAAGATGGTAACGAAGGTCTTTCTCTGAAAATTAACAAAAATCTGCTGAACTCCATTCTTCCATTGACAACCTGAAATCCTCCCTGAATGATCTCCTTTCGAGAACGATTGTGCTGATTTGCACATTAGCACAGTTGAAGATACCGTCACTCGACATGACCAGGTTCTGAAACAGCTGCAGAAGGACAATACCTATCTCAAAAACAAGGTAGACCAGATGGAGAACCAAAGCAGACATAGCAATATCTTTTGTGGTGGGATTGAAAGAGGACAGTGAGGGCCGTGACCCGGCCCGTTTCATCACTCAATGGATCTCTGATGTCCTAGGCATAATCAACTTCACCAAGCCGCTGGAAATCGAAGGTGCCCGCAGAACATCAGCACCAAAACCCCGGCTAGGTGAGCCCCCACAGGCCGTCCTGATCAGGTTCCTCCGTTTCCAGAACAAGGAGAAGATACTGCGATTCGCAAGAGCCAAAGGGGACATCACCATTGATGGCAAGAGGGTCAGCCTTTCCCGGATATGAACGTGGATCTTGCCAGACGTTGCAAGGAGTTCAAACCAGCCGCCAAAGCACTGAAGGAGAAGAACATTACCGGCTACCACATTCACCCTGCAAGGATGAAAGTTCAGTACAATGGTCGAAGCCATCTTTTGACACACCGGGAAAAGTATTCACTTTTCTCAAAGAACTGAAGCGTTTGATTCACGATGGTCTTTCTGTGGGATAAGATGCAGTATATTGTTTTTTCTTAATCGTGCTATCCTGGGACTGAAGTGCTGCTGTCTACTTGGATTCTGGATCCTTTTACTCCGCTATCTGGTTGGTAGAGTTGATTTGGACATTTTCAACTGACAGTTTTTTTACCGTGGTGAGTTCCATTACATTTACAGGAGAGTATATCTTGGTTTTGTCAATATCCACTGGGAGAAGCAAATGAGTAGGCTTAGTCCCATTGCAGCCCTTTCTGTGGTCAGTAAATATTCAGCAATAAATGTCTATTCACAACGTTTGTTTTCAACATAGAGAGCTTGTAGGTTTTGGTTAACGCCAAGGTTTAGCTAGTAAGAGCAAGATGGAAAGCGAGCAACAACATATCTGTTTTTTTAAGTGTTTTCATGTTTGATTGTTGGGATTGTGGTTTTAGTTCGACAATCGGGGTGGGTGGGGTTTCTTTTGTTCTATGTTTATCATAATTTCTTTCACTTCAGTGTTCAAACTAAAGTTGAAACATTACCTGACTATTTACATATGAGGGATTACCATTCTGTTATACTGTATATTTGAAACACAACCTATGCTTAATCCACTAAAATATGTCACATTCAACATAAAAAGTTCTTCACAGCCCGATTAAGAGGAAAATAGTCTATACATACCTTTAAGAAATTAAAGGCAGACATGTTTTTACAGGAAACACATCTTACAGCCAGTGAACACAAGGAACTAAAGAAGGACACGTTTTTGCATCCTCTTTAAACTCCAATACAAGAGGAAATGTAGACATCTCTTTCTGCATCAACACCATCTCTGAATCCTCTGGCAGGTTTGTTTTGGTGCAGGGGCATATGTACTCGGAGTCTTGGACCCTATTGAATATTTATGCTCCTAACTTCGATGACCATATGTTTATTCAGAATGTCTTCCTTCAGGTCGCTCAAGCACCACCAGGATGGCTAGTGGCTGGAGGAGATTTTCATTTTTGTTTAGATCCAGTTATTGATAGGTCCTCTGATAAACCCTCTCTCTTAACAAAGCCTCCAAGCTCACCATGTCATTCATGGATCTCAATGTACTAGACATCTGGAGACAGATGCACCCACAGGATAGGGACAACTCTTTTATTTACACCAACACAACACACACACACGCATAGATACATTTTTACTATCGACACAACTGTTTCATAGAGTGTTCAATACCAGTTAACTCCCCAGATTGCTTAGTGAACATTCTCCTCTGGTATAATCAATCTCCATTCCTACCAAGGTAAATGGAGCATATAGATGGAGACAAAATTCTACACTCCTAAAGCAACCTGACTTTTTGTGCATTCATCAAAGAGCAGATAATTTTTTTTTTTTTACTGACAAACAAACCCTCCGCTCCTGACATTCTAATTCTTTGGGACGCATTGAAAGTCTATCTGAGGGGACAGATAATTTCTTATACTAAAGGGTTGAAGAGGAAACATGGTGCCGATTTGAATGTCCTTGAAACTGAAATCTCTGAGCTGAGAAAACCTACCAAAGAGGCAGACTAAGACCTATACTGGCTTTTGGTAACTGAAAAACTGAAATATCATACTCTGAACAAATATCAAGCTGAGTGGGACAGCATTAAACAAAACCAGCGTTACTACGAGCTGGAAGATAAAGCATACAAAGTATTGTTGGCAACTGAAAGCAGAGGAAAGTAAGATGACAATTCATGCTATAGAAACTCTTACTAATGAGATATCTTTAGACCCTACTGAAATTAATGATACTTTTTTAAGAAATATTACGAAGACCTCTACACTTCCCAATCAAGCGATGGTCTATCAGAGATCAACTCTTTTCGGTTCTCATGCCTATCAGAGGAAGACAGAGAGTGCCGGAGTGAACAGTTCTCAGTCCCTGAATTGTTGGAGGCCATTAAATCCTTATCTTCTAATAAATCTCCCGAGGAGGATGGCTTCTCTCCAGAGTTCTATAAAGAATTTAAGGAGCTGTTGGTACCCTACCTTATGGAGGTACTTAAAAATCCAGAGAGGGCAATTGCTTTCCAGTGTCTTTCTCTCAAGCAGTGATTACAGTAATTCACAAGAAAGGGAAAAAAAGTGTGCCTCCTATAGACCAATCTCTCTCCTTAACACAGATTGTAAACTTGACACCAAGATGCTATCTAAGAGACTGGAGCCATGTCTTCCCCTGTTGGTCAACCCAGATCAGACTGCCTCATAATGAACATATCTCAGAAGGTCTGTTGATAATTCACCTTGCCAACAAAAACAAAATGCCCAGCGTCGCAGTCTCCCTTAATGCCGAAAAAGGCTTTGATATGGTTGACTGGTCATATCTCTTTCGTGTCAGGGAAAAGTTTGGTTTAGTCGCCGGGTTTGTAAATTTGATAAACTCACTCTACAAATCTCCTAAAGCTATAATTGCTACACATGGGATTACTTCCTCCTCTTTCCCTCTCTATAGGGGGAACAGACAAGGTTGCTCAATTAGCCCCCACCTCTTCGCCCTCGCCATCAAACTGTTGGCTGAGGTCATTAGAAAAATGCCCTGACATACATCGCTTTAAGGTGGGCCCCCATACCCATAAGTTATCACTTTTTGCAGATGACCTTATCTTATTTCTAACGAACCCAGAACATTCTCTCTCTCTCACTCACTTACAGAACCTATTACAGTGTTATAGTTCTTTCTCTGGATATAAGGTCAATTTTGATAAAAGCTAAATCTTACCGTTGTCTGTCTTTGACCATCACACCATCAAGCATAAGTTTCCTTTTAGATGGTCACCTATGGGCTTCATATAATTGGGCATAATGGTGGATGGTAACCTGAACAACCTCAATCTGGCCAGCTTGTTGAAAAAGGTGTAGGGTGACCTATGTAAATGGATGGACTTGCCTCTCACTCTACTGGGTATAATTAATACAATTAAAATTATTGTCCTGCCCAGATTTCTATATTTGTTTTTCATCTCTCCCTATCCCTGTGCCCACAGCATTCTTTCCTCTCTCGGCAAGCTGACCAGACGGTTTATCTGGCATGGCAAAACCCCTAGGGTTATCCTGGATAAACTGACCCTTGATTACGGTCAAGAGGGCATAAACCTCCCCAATTTCAGAATTTACTACTGGGCTGCGCAGTTTAGATTTCTGGCTCAGAGGTTTGATAATGGTCCTTCTCCCTCATGGTTGAACATTGAAAAGTTTGAGGTAAATGAGGACACTGGGACAGAATTGTTTTAAAAATGGGACAGGAAATCTATAAAAACCATCACAGACAACCCTTTAATCATACATTCTGTCCTGGCATGGTGCAAACTGTATGAGCTGTTCAGACGAGGGGGATTCCTTTCCCCTAAAACCCCTTTATGGAACAATAGATTGATCCCTATGTTTTTCCAGAATAGTAACTTTAGACCATGGTCTGATAAGGGGATCACACTTCTGGAACATTGTTACGAGGAGGGAGTTCTTATGTCTTTTGATCAGCTGAAGCACTAGACACACATTTATATTTAATCCCAAACTTTAAAGGTCCAATGAAGCCGTATTTATCAAATCATTTCTGGTAACAATGAAGTACTTTACAATGATTGTTTTCACACACGCATACACACACACACTCGCATACGCACGCACGCACACACGCACACGCACACACACACACACACACACACACACACACACACACACACACACACACACACACACACACACACACACACACACACACACACACACACACACACACACACACACACACACACAGTGAAGCAGGTGCAGAAAAGGTGCTGATGGAGAGAGGAATATGGGAAAGAGGGCTGAAGGAGAAACAAATGTATCTTAACACATTACAGTTTATCACGTGACACACACATCTTTCCCATATTCCTCTCTCCATCAGCACCTTTTCTGCACCTGCTTCACTGTGTGTGTGCGCGAGTGTGTGTGTGTGTGCATGAGTGCGCTTGTGTGTATGCGCATTCAGCTGGTGTGTGTTCTGCTCTGCTGCTCTGTAATGACCTCCGAGACCTAAAGAGATGATGGGGAGCAGTTGGACACACACACATGCACATCACACACCTCACATCCCAGTTATATTTAATCTGTAATGTAATGTGTAATGTGATATTTAATCTGTAATCTGTAATCAGTCACGTTACCAGCTAAAGTATTCAGGTTGCAGATTATTTTGAAAAACTAGAAAATTAATTATTTGGACTTTTAAAATCTGAAAGGATGTTTTTTTTTTTTTTTTTGGGGCGCTTTAATATTGCAGGAATATTGTAGTTTCCATCAATGAAATTGTCTCCATAATTTCCAATCCCCCATAGTTTCTTTTTGTAAATTTACACAGTTGAAGTCTGAAGTTTACAGACATTTAGGTTGGAGTCATTAAATCTCGTCTTTCAACCACTCCACACATTTCTTGCAAACAAACTATAGTTTTGGCAAATCTGTTAGGACATCTACTTCTACTAGTAATTTTTCCAACAATCGCTTACGAACAGATTACTTCTCTTATAATTCACTGTATCACAATTCCAGTGGGTCCGAAGTTTACATACACTAAGTTGACTGTGACTTTAAACAGCTTGGAAAATTCCAGAATATTATGTCATGGATTTAGAAGCTTCTGATAGGCTAATTGACATCATTTGAGTCAATTGAAGGTGTACCTGTGGATGTATTTCAAGGCCCACCTTCAACTCAGTGACTCTTTGCTTGACATCATGGGAAAAACAAAGAAATCGGCCAAGACCACAGAAAAAAAAATGTAGACCTCCACATGTCTGGTTCATCCTTGGGAGCATTTTCCAAATGCCTGAAGGTACCACTTTCATCTGTACAAACAATAGTACTCAAGTATAAAATCCATGGGACCACGCAGCCATCATACCGCTCAGGAAGGAGACACGTTCTGTCTCCAAGAGATGAACGTTCTTCGGTGCGAAAAGTGAAAATCAATTCCAGACAACAGCAAAGGACCTTGTGAAGATACTGGACGAAACAGATATAAAAGTATTTATATTCCCAGTAAAACGAGTCCTATATCGACATAGCCCTGAAAGGATGCTCAGCAACGAAGAAGCCACTGCTCCAAAACCGCCAGAAAAAAAGCCAGACTACTGTTTGCAACTGCAACTGCACATGGGGACAAAGATCGTACTTTTTGGAGAAATATCCTCGGGTCTGATGAAACAATAGAACTGTTTGGCCATAATTACCATTGTTATGTTTGGAGGAAAAAGAGGGAGGCTTGCAAGTCGAAGATCCCAACGGTGAAGCACGGAGGTGGCAGCAGCATGTTGTGGGGTGTTTTGCTGCAGGAGGGACTGGAGCACTTCTCAAAATACATGGTATTGGAGTGGCCATCACAAAGCCCTGACCTCAAACCTATAGAACATTTGTGGGCAGAACTGAAAAGCGTGTGTGCGCAAAGAGGCCTACAAACCTGACTCAGTATATTTTATGTATTTTGTTTGTTTTTAGTTCCACCTTTTAGTTACCGCCACCCCTCCAATCTATCTCTGAACACTATCCAGTTTTGATTTCTATTTGCCATATATTGTTCTGCGATAATGTAACGGTGTTTTTCGTTTGTCAAAAGAGTCGGACCGAAATGCAGCGTGGTGGTTACGCATGTCTTTAATGAAACAATTGCGATACATGAAATAACTTATACAAATGCAAAACAACAAACGGAACGTGAAACCTAATTACAGCCTGTCTGGTGAACACTACACAGAGACAGGAACAATCACCCACGAAATACACAGTGAAACCCAGGCTACCTAAATACGGTTCCCCATCAGAGACAACAAGAATCACCTGATTCTGATTGAGAAGCGCCTCAGGCAGCCAAGCCTATACTAGACACACCCCTAATCAACCACAATCCCAATGCCTACAAAAACCCCAATACGATAATACAATAAACCCATGTCACACCCTGGCCTGAACAAATAATTAAAGAAAACACAACATACTAAGACCAAGGCGTGACAGATAAGCATTTTTGCTATAAGTATTATTATATTTTGATTGATTGACAATGACTTTTCAAATCACCCAATATGAAACGATTTTTGTGAAAAATGACATTGACACATTTCTGTTTCTAAGGTTTAAAAGTTTGTTCCATCTGAGCACAATGATGACACACCAAATGTGTCCATCTTTTCTAATGGCTCTTAAGAGGAAAGTAATAATCCAAAAGTAACTGGATTACATTACTGAGTTTGGGTAATGCAAAAAATTACTGATTAGAATTTTGGACAGGTAACTAGTAACTGTAACAGATTACAGAAAGTAACCTACCCAACCCTGCACACCTGCAGGCACACTTTGCATTGGCATCTCCAGATCTACAGTACCAAGGGAGGTGCAGGGGCTAAGTTTTTGGTTATGGACAACCCAATATATGCCATGTAGCAGACGCTCTTATCAAATCCACAATCCTGGTGTTGCAAGCACCATGCTCGACCAACTGAGCTACACAGGTTCCCAAATGCCCTTTAAGTCTGCCCATGTATATGCCTGGTCTTCATCCATTAAACATCAGAAGAGAAGGGAAGGGGAAGGAAAGAGGGAAGGAGGAAGAGAGTAGGCGATGGGCTTGAAAACATCTGAAGATTGATGGGTTGCATAGAAAAAAAGGATGATAAATCCAACATTCCTATTTGAGCAGAGCAGGGCAGAGCCAGAAGAATCTCTGAATCATATCCTTGTTTTGACTTCAAAACCATCTGGCCCTGTAAATGATTTAAGAAACCTAGATCATATTTTATACAACAAGTTTGTGGATGTATACACATAAATGCATAAAAACACATATCTGGGCGTACACATGCACACACAGAGACACGTACATGTGCACACACATTGCTGAAACTAGAGAAGCAAGATGCGATGCTCCATCTGTGTGTTAGTGAGTCAGAGGTACTTGGACACCTGTGTGTGTGTGTGTGTGTGTGTGTGTGTGTGTGTGTGTGTGTGTGTGTGTGTGTGTGTGTGTGTGTGTGTGTGTGTGTGTGTGTGTGTGTGTGTGTGTGTGTGTGTGTGTGTGTGTGTGTGTGTGTGTGTGCGTGGTGGGGGGAGATGAAAAGAGAGAGAGAGACGGAGAGGGAGAGGAGAGAGGGAGAGCGGTAGAAAGGAGAGGGTAGAGGAAAGCGAGGTAGAATGGAGAGATGAGAAGAACGAGCTAGAGGGAGAGGGCTTCAGATGAAGTCAGAGAGTCAATGAAAAAGAGACAAGGAGATAAAAGGAGGGTGTGAGCAAGTGATGAAGATGGAAAGCGCAAGCAAGGGAGAGGTATGAGAAAGAGGGATGGAGAAAGGGTTTGGACAGAGAGGAATGGAGATAGGGATAGACAGAGGGATAGAGAGAGCGAGATAAAGAGAGAGGGGTGGAATGAGAGGGATGAACAAAGAGGGATGGAGAGAGGGTTTGGACAGAGAGGAATGGAGAGAGGGATAGAGAGAGAGGGATGAAGAGAGAGGGATGAAGAGAGAGGGATGGAATGAGAGGATGAACAGAGAGGGATGAGAGAGGGATGGAGAGAGGGATGGACAGAGGGATGGAGAGAGGGATGGAGAGAGGGATGGACAGAGAGGGATGGAGAGAGGGATGGACAGAGAGTGAAGAGAGAGGGATGGACAGAGAAGGATGGAATGAGAGGGATGAACAGAGAGGGATGAGAGAGGGATGAACAGAGGGATGGACAGAGGGATGGACAGAGGGATGGACAGAGGGATGGGCAGAGGGATGGAGAGAGGGATGGACAGAGAGGGATGGACAGAGAGGGATGAGAGAGGGATGGACAGAGAGGGATGGAGAGAGGGATGGACAGAGAGTCATGAGAGAGGGATGGAGAGAGGGATGGACAGAGGGATGGAGAGAGGGATGGACAGAGAGGGATGGAGAGAGGGATGGACAGAGAGGGATGGGGAGAGGGATGGAGAGAGGGATGGACAGAGAGGGATGGAGAGAGTGATGGAGAGAGGGATGGACAGAGGGATGGACAAAGGGATGGACAGAGGGATGGACAGAGGGATGGAGAGAGGGATAAACGGAGAGGGATGGAGAGAGGGATGGACAGAGATTGATGAGAGAGGGATGGACAGAGAGGGATGGAGAGAGGGATGGAGAGAGGGATGGAGAGAGGGATGGAGAGAGGGATGGACAGAGAGTGATGAGAGAGGGATGACAGAGAGGGATGGAGAGAGGGATAAAGAGAGAGGGATGGAGAGAGGGATGGACAGAGAGTGATCAGAGAGGGATGGAGAGAGGATGGACAGAGGGATGGACAAAGGGATGGACAGAGGGATGGACAGAGGGATGGAGAGAGGGATGGACAGAGAGGGATGGAGAGAGGGATGGACAGAGAGTGATGAGAGAGATGGACAGAGAGGGATGGAGAGAGGGATGGGAGAGAGGGATGGAGAGAGGGATGGAGAGAGGGATGGACAGAGAGGATGAGAGAGAGGGATGGAGAGAGGGATGGACAGAGAGGGATGGACAGAGGGATGACAGAGAGGGATGGACAGAGAGGGATGGACAGAGGGATGGGACAGAGGGATGGAGAGAGGGATGGAGAGAGGGATGGACAGAGAGGATGGACAGAGGATGGAGAGAGGGATGGACAGAGAGGGATGGACAGAGGGATGGATAGAGGGATGGGAGGGATGGACAGAGAGGGATGGACAGAGAGGATGACAGAGAGGGATGGACAGAGAGGGATGGACAGAGGGATGGACAGAGGGATGGGCAGAGAGGGATGGAGAGAGGGATGGACAGAGGGATGGAGAGAGGGATGGACAGAGAGGGATGGAGAGAGGGATGGACAGAGAGTGATGAGAGAGAGGGATGGAGAGAGGGATGGACAGAGAGGGATGGACAGAGGGATGGACAGAGGGATGGAGAGAGGGATGAGAGGGATGGAGAGAGGGATGGACAGAGGGATGGACAGAGGGATGGACAGAGGGATGACAGAGAGGATGGAGAGAGGGATGGAGAGAGGATGGACAGAGAGTGATGAGAGGGATGGACAGAGAGGGAGGAGAGAGTGAGAGAGAGGGACGGAGGAGGGATGGACAGAGGATGGAGAGAGGGATGGAGAGAGGGATGGACAGAGAGTGATGAGAGAGGGATGGAGAGAGTGATGGAGAGAGGGATGGACAGAGGGATGGACAGAGGGATGGACAAAGGGATGGAGAGAGGGATGGACAGAGAGGGATGGAGAGAGGGATGACAGAGAGGGATGGACAGAGGGATGGACAGAGAGGGATGGACAGAGATGGATGGAGAGGGGATGGACAGAGAGGGATGGACAGAGGGATGGACAGAGAGTGATGAGAGAGGGATGGACAGAGAGGGATGGAATGAGAGGGATGAACAGAGAGGGATGAGAGAGGGATGAGAGAGGGATGGAGAGAGGGATGGACAGAGGGATGGAGAGAGGGATAGACAGAGAGGGATGGAGAGAGGGATGGACAGAGAGTGATGAGAGAGGGATGGACAGAGAGGGATGGAGAGAGGGATGGGGAGAGGGATGGAGAGCGGATGGACAGAGAGTGATGAGAGGGATGGACAGAGAGGATGGAGAGAGGGATGGAGAGAGGGATGGAGAGAGGGATGGACAGAGAGTGATGAGAGAGGGATGGAGAGAGGGATGGGGAGAGGGATGGAGAGAGGGATGGACAGAGAGTGATGAGAGAGAGGGATGGACAGAGAGGGATGGAGAGAGGGATGGAGAGATGGATGGAGAGAGGATGGACAGAGAGTGATGAGAGAGGGATGGAGAGAGGGATGGAGAGAGGGATGGGGAGAGGGATTGAGAGAGGGATGGACAGAGAGTGATGAGAGAGGGATGGACAGAGAGGGATGGACAGAGAGGGATAGACAGAGAGGGATGGAGAGGGGATGGACAGAGAGTGATGAGAGAGGGATGGAGAGAGGGATGGACAGAGAGGATGGAGAGAGGATGGACAGAGAGGGATGGAGAGAGGATGGACAGAGAGGATGAGAGAGGGATGGAGAGAGGGATGGCCAGAGAGGGATGGAGAGAGGGATAGAGAGAGGGATGGACAGAGAGGGATGAGAGAGGGATGGCCAGAGAGGGATGGAGAGGGGGACAAGAGAGGGATGAGAGAGGGATGGAGAGAGGGATGGAGAGAGGGATGGAGAGAGGGATGGAGAGAGGGATGGAGAGAGGGATGGACAGAGAGGATCAGAGAGGGATGGAGAGAGGGATGGAGAGAGGGATGGAGAGAGGGATGGACAGAGGAGGATGAGAGGGATGGAGAGGGATGGACAGAGATGGAGAGAGGGATGGAGAGAGGGATGGACAGAGAGGGATGGACAGAGAGGATGAGAGAGGGATGGACAGAGAGTGGAGAGAGGATGGACAGAGAGGGATGGAGAGAGGATGGAGAGAGGATGGAGAGGGATGGACAGAGGGATGGACAGAGGGATGGACAGAGAGGGATGGAGAGAGGGATGGACAGAGGGATGGACAGAGGGATGGACAGAGAGGGATGGAGAGAGGGATGGAGAGAGGGATGGACAGAGAGTGATGAGAGAGTTATGGACAGAGAGGGATGGAGAGGGGGATGGAGAGAGAGGATGGAGAGAGGGATGGACAGAGAGAATGAGAGAGGGATGGAGAGGGATGGAGAGAGGATGGAGAGAGGGATGGACAGAGAGGATGACAGAGAGGGATGGACAGAGAGGGATAAAGATGAGAGGGATGGAGAGAGGGATGGAGAGAGGATGGACAGGGATGGACAGAGAGTGATGAGAAAGGGATGGAGAGAGGGATGGACAGAGGGATGGAGAGAGGGATGGAGAGAGGGGATGGACTGAGAGGATGGAGAGAGGGGATGGAGAGAGGGATGGACAGAGATATTGAATGAGAGGGATGAACAGAGAGGATGAGAGAGGGATGGAGAGAGGGATGGACAGAGGGATGGAGAGAGGGATGGAGAGAGATGGAGAGAGGATGGAGAAAGGGATGGAGAGAGGGATTGAGAGAGGATGGACAGAGAGTGATGAGAGAGGGATGGGGAGAGGGATGGAGAGAGGATGGAAGAGAGGGTGAGAGAGGGATGGAGAGAGGATGGAGGGATGGACAGAGGGATGGACAGAGGGATTGAAGAGAGGGATAGAGAAGGAGGGATTGGACAGAGAGGGATGGACAGAGGGATGGACAGGAGAGGGATGGATAGAGGGATGGAGAGAGAGGGATGGAGAGAGGGATGGAGCCTAAGGGATGGACAGAGGGATGGACAAGGATAGAGAGAGGGATGGACAGAGAGGATGGAGAGAGGGGATAACAGAGAGGGATGGAGAGAGCAGAGAGGATGGAGAGGGATGGAGATCCCTTAATTGAGGATGGACTCTGACATGGAGAGATGGACAGAATGGATGAGAGAGAGGGATGGACAGATAGAGACCTGGTGGTCCCAGGGATAGAGAGAGATCCAGGGATAAGAGTCTCCGAGAGGGATGGACAGAGAGTGATGAGGAAGGATGGAGAGAGTTCATTGAGAGAGGGATGGACTGAGTCCCTTGATGGAGAGAGGGATGGACAGAGATGGATGGAGAGAGGATGGACAGAGAGGGATGGAGAGAGGGATGGAGAGAGGGATGGAGAGAGATTCTGGCAGACGAGGATTCTGACAGAGGGTGGTGGACAGAGGGATCATTCCAGGGATGGACAGAGAGGGATGGACAGAGGGATGGACAGAGGGATGGTCTGATCCTCTGGACAGAGAGGATGGACAGAGGGATGGAGAGAAGGATGGACAGAGAGGGATGGACAGAGAGGGATGGACAGAGGGATGGACAGAGAGAGTTCAGAGGGATGAGCTTGGGATGCCTCTGAGAGGGATGGACAGAGGGATGGCAGAGAGGGATCACAGAGAGGGATCCGACAGAGGATGGACAGAAACCTTGGACTCAGGGATGAGAGAGATAATGGAGAGAGGGACTGGACAGAGGGATGGACCCACCCCTGGACAGAGAGGGATGGAGAGGGCATGGAGAGAGGGATGGACCTCATCTGATGGACTAGATGGACTGAGAGATGGACTTACCCATGGACAGAGGATGGACTGGAAGATCCGGACAGAGAGAGTGATGAGAGAGGGACCAGCCCTCATGGAGAACATGGACAGACTGCCCCCAGATGGAGAGAGGGATGGTATCGAGGGATGGACAATGAGGATGGCTCTGATGGACAGAGGGATGGAGAGAGGGATGGACAGAGGGGATGGAGAGAGGGATCACAGAGGGATTTGAGAGAGTGACCTGTCTCCTTGAGAGGGCATTCCTCAAGAGAGGGATGGAGAGATGGAGAGAGGGATGGAGAGAGGGATGGACAGAGAGGGATCCATCACCCACTACTGATCCTTGACCTCAAACCTATGTGTCCTTTAATAATTTGTCCATTGTGTGGTATATATATATATAATATGACATTTGTAATGTCTTTACTGTTTTCCACTGTTGTACCTCAAGAAAGGGTTTTTCACTTTATATAGCGGACCTTGTATCCTTGTCTCCCTCACTGCGGAGTTAACATCTTTCATCCCAATGCCCCTACTGATGGAAGAAGGGAATTGAGAGAGGGATGGAGAGAGGGATGGAGAGAGGGATTCAGAGAGTGATGAGAGAGTTATGGACAGAGAGGATGGAAGAATGATGGACAGAGGGGATGGACAGAGGGATGGACAGAAGTGATGAGAGAGGGATGGACAGAGAGACTGGACAGAGAGGGATGGAGAGAGGGATGGACAGAGACATGGAGAGAGGGATGGACAGAGAGGATGGACAGAGAGGGATGGTTCAGAACAGGGCTGCCCAGAGCCAGAGGGATGGAAGGGATGGAAAGAGGATGGAGAGAGGATGGACAGAGAGTGATGAGAGAGTGATGGACAGACAGGATGGAGGGGATAGAGAGGAGGATAAAGAAAGGGATGGAATTCTACCAGGGATCCAGAGAGGATGGAGAGAACCCTGGAGAAGGGATGACAGAGAGGTATGAAGAGAGGGATAGAGAAAGAGGGATAAAGAGAGAGGGATGGAGAGGGATGGAAGAGAGGGATGGACAGAGGGATGGAAAGAAGGGAGACACCGATCCCTCCGTGTGGTGGAGCGTGGGTGGCAGGTACACACAGCTCCATTATTAATGAGAGAATACCCCTGCCTTCCATTCTCCCATGCATACATACACCTAGCTCTCTACCCCGAGGGCAACTGTCACTCAAGACAAGTCTGGATATATTAATTGGAGGTGGAGACGTGAGAATCCCAGAATCCATTTCTGTTTCCTCTCTGTATCGGACTGTCTCCACAGGGCAAAGCCATCCAGGGCTACGCATCCTTTCTCTGTCAGCTTTTTCTGTGTTTGTGTTTTGCGTGCGTGTGTTTGTGTGCATGTGTGCGTGTGTGGGTGCTTGCATGTGTGTGTGTTTGGTTCTCTGTCTGTTCTCTGGCTTTCTCCCCTCATCCAGTACTATATCCAGTACTATATTAGAGCTGATTACATCCAATCAGAAGGCCTGATAACGGAGGGCTATTATTGGCTTAAATCACTCAATCCTCACTTGGCAATCAGAGGAAATACCTCTGTTGTTGAAGGACCAAGGAGAAGGCAGGATAAATGAGAAAGAGACGAAGAGAGATATCACTCTGAGAAATAGAGGAATAGAGAGAAGGGTTTGGACCGACAGTAAGAAAGACAAAGAGATCCAACATAGCAGTTGAGGCTCCTCAAAGGGGAAAGGGAGGACCATCCTCCTCTGCGAAATGTCATAGAAATAAAAATTGTGAAACACTCAAAAAGTTATCCTTTTTAGATAAAACTACATGAAACCTATGTCACAAATAATTGATTAAAACATACTGTTTTGGAGGGGTTGGAGGGGTTGGAAGGGGTTGGAGGGGTTGGAAGGGGGTTCATGCTGGAGGGGGTTGGAGGGGCTGGAAGGGTTGGAGGGGTTGGAGGGGGTTGGAGGGGGTTGGAAGGGGGTTGGAGGGTTGGAGGTTGGAGGGGGTTGGAGGGGCTGGAAGGGGGTGGAGGGGTTGGAGGGGTTGGAGGGGTTGGAAGGGGAGTTGGAGGGGGTTGGAGGGGGTTGGAGGTTGGAAGGGGGTTGGAGGGGGTTGGAGGGGGTTGGAGGGGTTGGAAGGGTTGGAGGGGGGTTGGAGGGGTTGCCAGGGGGAGTTGGAAGGGGTTGGAGGGGGTTCCAGGGGGTTGGAAGGGGTTGGACTTGGAGGGGGTTGGAGGGGGTTGGAGGGGTTGGAGGGGGTTGGAAGGGGGTTGGAGGGTTGGAGGGGGTTGGAAGGGTTGGAGGCTGGGTTGGAAGGGGGTTGGAGGGGGGTTGGAGGGGGTTGGACAGCGGAGGGACGCCATGTGCGACTGGGTGTTTCCATTTTCTCCTCTTAAAGTTTATGTGAATTTTGCAGCAGAACCGTAATTTTCAAATATTATTTTGGCTGATCCCTGGTTGTCGTAAAAATGCAAGACTACTTTGTTATCGAATGTCAGCATGTCGACGAAACATAAGGCCAAAAACATTACTTTAAGAAAACCCGGCCTACAAGACCCTCTCATCACCACCCTCTCCTGAGTCTGAGGGCCCGGGACTCATAAGGCTTTACCCTGGGGGCGGCTTGGCCTGGCGGCACTGAAATGAACATTCTCAAGGCCATCAAGGAAATATGCTCTGAGATAGTTGAAATGAAAAGAAGGTCGTTTCTACGATTGAGGCTCGAATACAGGAGGTTTCTGATTCAATAAAGCAGTTCTAACCATCCTGCGGAACGAGACGGTGCCAGCAATCACATCACTCCAAACATACAACAGCGTCGCACACTCAAAGGAGAAGCACCTCGGTTACCAATGTCTCCGATTGAACTTCATCCCTGGAGGTTGACGTGAAAAAGTTATGAGGATTTGAAAAAGACGAGGGAGAGCTGTGTCAGAAAAAATTGATTAAATTCTCTTGCTGCAGGGGTTGAGACTTGTATGGTCCCAGAGTCAAGTTGGAAATGCCAAAGAGATACGGTTTTGTTTCTGGGCTGCTGAAGGATGTTCTTGCCTTAGATGAGAAGCCCCTGATTGATCATACCACCGGTCGCTGAGCCCAAAGCCCCGGGATGGTGAGAGGCCCTGTGACATAACTTTTTCCACTTTTTCCATGAGAAGATGGAGATTTTCAGACGAGCCCGCAATACCACGTCTGAGCTTTCAAGGACAGAGCTTGGTGATCTACCAGGACTACAACCCCAGTGTTTCCAGGCAGCGCAGCATGTCGGACAGGCCAAAAACGACTATGGGACCATCCAGGTGTGAAGTATGGACTGCGATTCCCCCGAAGTTTATGGATATCTCATGATGGTAAAGACTACACGTTTGAGTCTCCACTCACATTCAACATCACATCAAGAAGTCTTGAACTTGCTCATAGATCAGCAACTGTTGCTTACGAACTGTGGATTGTTACCCACCTGTGGAACAATTCTGTTTAGTTATAACTTGTATAGTTGCGGAGTTAAATGAACCCAATCAGGCCATATTTATGTGATCTGAGATAGTTTTGAATGATCTAGGTGCTTGCCTTTACAAGCATTCAGTCATTTTAATAAAAGCAGTTTTACTTAACTCCTTTGTTTCGAGACTGTCTCTTTCACCTATTCAGTTTGTTTACAAAGTGTCTCAGTGACTCAAAATGATTTTGCAGTTACCTGTTTACTGCATCCGTTTGCACAGAGGCTGAGTAAACAGTAAATGTTCTGAGGCTACACGTTTTTGGGGGTCTTCACTAATTTGAAAGGTTTTGACGTTATTTATGTCCAGCAAATGTTCAACGTTGCTGCCATTTTTCTTTGTCTTGAATGTATGTTGTCTCAGCGTCAAACTAGACAATTATAAAACGTTTTTTTTATTTTCTTACTACAATTTGCTTACTTCAAATTAGGTTTTTGGCTGATAGCACAATGGATTCACTTTTATTTTTTATTTTTTTTGCTGCTTGATCCACTAACACGAAACGTAACTTTAAAGAGTGCGACTATGGGTTTAGGTTTAAGACCGCACTCTCACAGACATACTGTGTGAAGAGAACATGCTCTATTTAGGCTTGCACCTCGTTTGGGGAGGTATTGTCTGGGATGGGGGAGGGTGGGGGGGTTGAATTGTTCAGTTCTAATGTAGTCATTCTGTCTTTTTAGTTTTTTTCTGTACTTTTCCCAAACATCTACTACCGTACAATATTACTCTGAGACAAGTTATTCTGGGTTTTTTGGGCACTCATTGCTTTTCCACTCTATGCTCTAATGACAGGGTTGTATAACGGGAGTCCCCAGGGTGGCTGAAATAATGCGATCAAGAACATTTCGTGGAACATCAAAGGGGTTAATAACCCTGTGAAGCGTAAGAGGGTGTTGACACACTTAACGGATTTGAATGCAAATGTTGCATTTCTGCAAGAGACTTTTAGGATGAGTAGAGACTGGTTGGTCAAGTGTTCCACTCTAACTTTCATAGTAAATCAAGAGGTGCTGCCATTTTGGTTGATACATCTACTCCCTTTGTAGCTTCTGAGGTTATTGCTGATCCTAAGGGACGATACGTCATAGTAACCGGTAAACTGTTTTCTACCCCTCTTGTTTTGGCCAGTGTTTATACTCCCAATTGGGATGACACAAGTTTCATTTCTTCCTTTTTACCTGCTCTACCCAATTTAGATTCTCATTTGTTGATTTTAGGGGCGACTGTACAATGTCCCCAGTTCTTGACAAGTCCTCACGAAGAACTACAGGCCCATCTAAATGTGCCCTACTTATTCAATCTTTTTCTTCAGAAATATGCTATGTGTGAGGCCTGGCGTTTCCTGCACCCTACAGATAGACAGTATTCCTTTGATTCTCATGTTCATCAAACATACTCCCGCATTGATTACTTCTTCTTGGACAAAAACTTCTGCTTAACCTTCAGCAGTGTACTTATGAGAGTATTGTTATTTCTGACCATTCACCATTAGTGCTTGAGTTAGAGTTTCCCCAGCGACCTCCTATGTGTTATCAATGGCGTCTTAACCCCATTTGACTCTCAGATAAGGAGTTTGTCAATTTCATTTCTTCTGAAATCACCTTATTCCTAGAAACTAATTCAACACCAGGTATGTCCTGCTCTACCATATGGGAGTCTCTCAAAGCATACCTACGTGGCCAAATTATATATAATATAGCCAACCAAAACAAAATTAGCTCTCAGCTACTTCGGGACCTGAGCGAATCCATAGCCACATTGGATGAGAAGAATGCTACGGATCCTTCCTCTGATCTACATAAAGAGTGCCAACTACTCCAATCTGAATTTGATGAGCTTTCTACCAGGCAAGCTGAATAGTTACTCTTGCAAGCTCGGTACAGAGTGTATGAACGAGGCAACAAGGCCAGTAAACTCCTTGCACATCAGATCCATAAATCTGAGGCCTCACGTTTAATCCCACAAATAAGGGCGCCGTCTTGTGCCACCACAGTTATACATAAAGAGATCAATGATCAATTCAAACAATTGTACTCTGAGCTGTACGCCTCTGAATCCCCTCAAGACCCTTTGCTGATCGAGTCATTCTTTAACCTCACTAGGGTAGGGGGCAGAAATCGGAATTTTGGATGAAAAGCGTGCCTAAAGTAAATTGCCTGCTGCTCGGGCCCAGGAGCTAGGATATGCATATAATTGGTAGATTTAGATAGAAAACACTCTACAATTTTCAAAACTGTTAAAATAACGTCTGTGAGTATATCAGAACTGATATGGCAGGCAAAAACCTGAGGGAAATCAATCCATGAAGTGCTCTTATTTTGAAATAGTTTGTTTCCAATGAAAGCCTATCCACCAAACAAAGACTTATGACGCAGTTCACGATCCCTATGGCTTCTTCTTCATGTGGCCAGTCCTTATGGCTTCTTCTCCATGTGGCCAGTCCCTATGGCTTCTTCTTCATGTGGCCAGTCCCTATGGCTTCTTCATGTGGCCAGATGGCTTCTTCTCCATGTGGCCAGTCCCTATGGCTTCTTCTTCACCATGTGGCCACATGTGGCCAGTTTTAGGCATTGTTTCAGGCTTTACTCCGAAAAATAAGGGAGAAACACCATGTTCAATGAGTGGACAGTGAGCATTTCCAGACATGAGTCCAGCGCGTGTTTTTCTTTTCTATTGACAAAGCTTTTGTCCGGTTGAAATATGATCGACTATTTATGACAAAAATACTCTGGATTGATTGATTATAAATTGATTATAAATATCATTTGACATGTTTCTACAAACTTTTATGGCACTTTTTAGATTTTTTCTGTTGTGACCGAGCTTTTTTTTCCAATGGGTCACTGAACAAAATGGACTAACACAACGGAGGTTTTTGAATATAAAGAGGGACTTTTTCAAACAAAACAAACATTTCTAGTGTAACATGGAGTCTTGGGAGTGCAATCATATGAAGATCATCAAAGGGAAGTGATTCATTTTATCGCTATTCCTGACTTGTTACTCGTCTACTTGGCTGGTTACTGTTTGTAATGATTTGGCTGCTGGGAGCTGTCCTCAGATAATCGCATGGTTTGCTTTTGCCATAAAGTCTTTATGAAATCTGACATCGTGGTTGGATTAACAAGAAGTTAATTTTTAAAAAGATGTGTAACACTTGTATGTTTCATACATTTTTATAATGAGTATTTCTGTTTTTGAATTTGGCATTCTGCAATTTCACTGGATGTTGGCCAGTGAAATGGCTTGATGGCTTGTTAATGGCTTGATATGCCTTCAATTGATACAGACTCCCATAACTGTCTAGAAGAAGAATTTACACCTGAGGAGATTGCAACAGCAGTGTCCGCAATGAAAAGTGGTAAATCACCGAATTTTACAGGAAATTTTCTGGTCTGCTTTGCCCATTCTTGTCTTGATTATTTGCAGAGTGCCTTACTACCTCAAAGCTACAGCCTAGTCTTTATCAGGCTTCAATTTGATTACCATAAAAGAAAAACAAAGACCCCGTGGAATGTGGCTCCTTAATGCCCAATCTCGCTTTTAAACTGTGATTACAAAATCCTAGCCAAGCTTTTAGCCATCCGTATGGAAGGCTCGCAGCACCAAGTAATACACTCTGACCAGACTGGCTTTGAAAGAAATAGGCATTTGTTTTTCAATATTAGGCTCCTTATGAATATACTGCACTCCCCAGCGTCGGGGGACCTGGAGGTGGTGGTCTCAATTGATGCGGAAAAATCTTTGACCGCTTTGAGTGGGACTACCTAACAGCTGCCCTTTATAGATTTGGCTGAGGCCCCAAATTCATTGCGTGGAAAAAGATTCTTTATTTTTCCCTCATGGCTTCGGTACGGACAAACAACTTGCCCTCTGACTATTTTCCCTTGCACCGCGGATCCAGACAGGGTTGTCCACTCTCCCCTTGTTGTTTGGTTTGGCAATCGAGCCTCTCACCATTGCACTACGCTCTAATGATGCCATTCAAGGAATAATCAGGACGGGCTTAGAGCAGAAAGTCTCACTATATGCTGACAACCTCCTATGGTTATCTCTAACCCTGATACCTCATTGCCACATGCCTTATCTGTTCTTAAAAGTTTGGATCAATCTCAGGGAATCTAGGCAAGTTCTCAGTTTATGATTGTCCGGGATCAATTCACCTACTTGGGAGTTAAAGTGACAAGAAAATATTCAAATTTGTTTCAGGAAAACTTTGTTGCTCTAGCAGACAGTTTGAAGCCATCTTTTACTTTTGGAATTTGCTACCTCTTTCTCTTATCGGAAGGATTACTGTCATTAAAATGAATGTGTTGCTCAAATTTGGATATTTATTTAAATGTTAACCCATTTTTATTCCAAAATCTTTTTTTAATTCACTGGATAAAACATTCATGTATTTTATTTGGGATGGCAAGGTACCAAGGATTGGTAGAAAACATTTACAGAAGCCTAAGGCATTGGGGGGTTTAGCTCTACCAATTTTTCATACTATTGGGCTGCAAATTTCAGAGCCCTTTTGTACTGGCTGCAGACTGATCCTACTGGCCCAAGACCACTCTGGGTCCAGGTTGAGTCTGAATCATGTAAACCTGCTGCACTTTCTTCTGTGTTGTGCTCGTCTCCCCAGTGTCCCTTGGCAAAAGGTGTGTCAACCCAATTGTAAAGCAGTCTCTTAAAATGTGGAATCAGTTCCGTTTAGCCTCCTAGGCTTTTTTCTAATCAAGCCCAGTCAATCAGAACATTTTATTTCCTCCATCTTTGAATGATGGGGCTTTTGCCATCTGTCACTCACTAGGCCTCTCTCACTAGCCTCTGCTCAATAGCCCAATTATTCTTTGATGATACATTTGCCTCTTTTGCTCAGCTACAGGAAGAGTTCAACCTCCCAATCCCCCTTTTCCGCTATCTCTAGACTAGGAACTTTGTCAGAGCTAACACACCTCAATTTCCCCATAGGCCTGCGAATACAGCTATAGAGAGCATCTTTGAGCTGAACAAGCTTCCTAGGGACTCAATTTCAGATGGATATGCAATCATTAATGACTTACAGAACCCTTCGTTGGTGCCTTTAAAGACTCAATGGGAAAAGGATTTGGGGGAGGAACTTGGGGAAGATACCTGGGAATCTGTGCTGCACAGGGTGCACTTGTCCTCTTTTAGCACCTCATTTAATTCAAGGTGGTTCACCATGTCCACTGGTACGGGGCCAAACTTGGAAGAATATTCTCTGTTTTTGATGCTACCTGTTTTTTTCTGGGGGAGGGGGCATTAAGGTTGATGATGTGCTTATTGATTGTGACCTGCGGATGCCCTGTTCATCTTGTCCGGTCAGAGACTAAAATGTGAGCTTGTTTTTCCCAGTTTTTATTTTTTATTTTAAAAAATTTTGTTCACGCTTTCATAAAATGATTATAATTCATTTAATTTTAATTTTAAAGCATTGTTAACTTTTTATTTTTGGTCCAGTGGATGGTCGGTCTGTGACCATGACTGTCTGTGAGTGGTTGCATTTCTCCACCCTTGACTGTTTAAAGGAACAATGTTGAGGTGTTTGCTCTGTCCCTGTATTATAGATTGCCCTTTAACCTTTGTAGCCTTCTGCCTGGTGTGTTTAACTTGTCTAAAGTGTGGTATCTTTAAAGCTATTTTTTTTTATTATTATTAGATTTTTTTCTAGTTGAGTATATGATTTATATTGCTTTGTGTTGTCTTGTGTGTGTAAAACTGAATATACAGAGTTTTCAACAAAGAAAAACATGCTGTTTTGCAATGAAGATCTATAGCAACTTCAACAGCACTCTCTGGGGTAGCACAGGGTAGCTGGAGGACAGCTAGCTTCTGTCCTGCTCTGTGTACATTGACTTAAATACAAAACCTAGGAGGCTGGTAGGTCTCACCCCCTTCCATAGACCTACATGGAAATTATGACCACTTCCGGAGGACGACCTCTAACCAATCAAAGCTTTTGCAGAATGAACTGTTGTCCATCCAATCATAGGATTAGGATCAGAGAATTAACCTAGTGTGTTGTATTGGGAGTGTGCCACAGAGCATTATGGGGGAGTTCTATGTGTTGAGAAGCTTGGTGAGTTGGTGACATTATTGGATAGAGATTGAAAAATTATAGTTCAGCATTTTGGGGATATTATTCAATTCAAAACTAGTTTATTCAAATTAGAGAAGACAGAGGAGGTAGATTACAAATAGTTTTCTTGGTTTTAGAACTTTATTTTTGTGTCAAGTTATTTCAATTTACCTTGCTTACGTCGGTAGCAAGGAGTAGTATCTAGCAAATTTTGTTGAATTTTTGTTGAAGAGCCCCTTTCATTCACTTTCATACACGGAAAAGGTGAAAATTAAAACCAAGGATTGACGTCTGCCTGTTTATTGAAAAGGATGAAAAGGTGAGGGGGCTCACTACCAACTGGTATCAAAAGTATAGCTGGTTAACAGGGAGCCTTTCATCAAGCCGCCTGTATTGCTGGCTTTTTGGAAAGTCTGACCCTGGGCGAAAGAGGGCTACAGTGACCTGAAGTGGTCCTTCAGCTAAACGGCAAAACCATAGAAGGGAACATGTAAATAACCTCATCAGATTCAAGATTCTGGGAAAAAGCCGCATCGATCATAACGAAGGTCTAAATATTCAAACTGGAAAACACGAGCGAGTAGGAAGAAGCACTAACAGGTTAATCTCTCCCTACGTTATTTATCTCCATCTCTTTCTGTAGATACAGATGTAGGATCTTAAAGTTAGCCAGTTTGCTACAGCAGGAAACTAATCCTGGTGCGGCAGGCAGCCTAGTGGATAGAGCATTGGACCAGTAATCAAAAGGTTGCTAGATCAAATCCCTGATGTGACAAGGTAAAAACCTATAGTTCTTCTCCTGAATAAGGCAGGTGTTCTTCAGTAGGCTGTCATTGTAAATAAGAATTTGTTTGTAACTGACATGCCTAGGTAAATAAAATGTACATTTTTAAAATATCCAACAGCAACAGGACATGTGAATTATTATGTACACATTTTTGTAGGGGTTGATACATATTTTATACAAGTCTGACATTTCAAAGTGGAAATGTCGAAACTTCAGAAGCATTTTTAACCCTTAAATACAGTGCAGGAAAGTTGTCCTGCAACAGAGTGATCAAATCAAGTCTTTGGGCTAGGCGTGCCTCAAGCAACCCACCTCAACAACATCCGGTGAAATTGCAGAGCGCCAAATTCAAATGACAGAAATCGTAATATTAAACTTTCATGAAAATACAAGTGTCAAACAGTATTTAAAAGATCAACTTCTTGTTAATCCAGCCACGTTGTCAGATTTTAAAAAGGCTTTACGGCAAAAACACACCATGCAATTATCTGAGGACAGCGCCCTGCATACAGATGCATTAAAAACATTTTCCATCCAAGCAGATGCATCGTGAAAGACAGAAATAGCTCTAAAATAAAACCCTTACCTTTGAAGATCTTCATATGGTTACAATCACAAGGGTCCCTGTTACATAACAAATTGTCCTTTTGTTTGATAAAGTCCTTCTTTACATGCCAAAAAAGTATGTTTATTTGGCACGCTTCATTCAATTATCCACCGTTTTCCCCCTCATTCCAAATGCATACAAAATTAATCCCAAACGTTAACAATATTTTTTATCCAAACATGTCAAACAACGTTCCTAATTGATCCTCAGGTACCCTAACATGTAAATAAACTATACAATTGAAGACGGAAAATAGTATATTAAATGTGGAGATAAATAATCAAGTGCGCGCCTCACCAGAGCGCATCACAATCATTTTCAACCAAGCAGATGCATCACGAAAGTCAGAAATAGAACAAATAAATTGCTTATCTTTGAAGATCTTCATCTTTTGCAATCCCAAATGTCCCAGTTACACAATGAATGTTCGTTTTGTTCGATAAAGTCCTTCTTTATATCCTCAACTCAGTTTAGCTGGCGCGCTTGATTTAATAATCCACCGGTTTCCCTCTTTCAAAATGCATACAAAATGAATCCCAAACGTTACCAATAAACTTCTCCAAACAAGTCAAACAACGTTTATAATCAAACTTCAGGTACCCTAATATGTAAATAAACAATACAAATTAAGATGGAGATTCATTATTGTCATTACCGGTGAAACAACAAAGTACACGTATTCGCCAGTACACGTAACAAACACTACAGCTAAAATGGGAGCCACTTAGAAAAACTACAAATTCTAGCAAATTTTTCCAAAAACAAGTCTGGAACTCTTTCTAAAGACTGTTGACATCTAGTGGAAGCCCTATGAGCTGAAATCTGGGTGGTTTTACCTTCATATTAAATATGACAGTCATAGGAATCAATCGTGGGCTGAATTGTTCTTTTTTCTGGATGGTTTGTCCTCAGGTTTTCGCCTGCCATATCAGTTATGTTACACTCACAGACATTATTTTAACAGTTTTGGAAACTGTAGAGTGTTTCCTATCCACATCTACCAATTATATGCATACTTTGGGCATGCTTTTCAACCAAAAGTCCTATTGCTGCCCCTACCCTAGTGAGGTTAAAGAATGAATCAATCAGCAAAGGGTCTTGAGGGGATTCAGAGGCGTACAGCTCAGAGCACAATTGTTTGATTTGATCATTGATCTCTTTATGTATAACTGTGGTGGCATCAGATGGGGTCCTTATTTGTGGGATTAAACATGAGGCCTCAGATTTACGGATCTGATGTGCAAGGAGTTTATATGCATATTCTAGCTTCTGGGCCTGAGTAACAGGCAGTTTACTTTGGGCATGCTTGTCATCCACACGTAAAAATACTGCCCCTAGCCAAAAGAGGGTAACTGCTCTAGGGTAGGGGGCAGCATTCGGAATTTTGGATGAAAAGCATGCCCAAATTAAACGGCTTGCTACTTGGGCCCAGAAGATATGATATGCATAACTGGTAGATTTGCATAGAAAACACTCTAACGTTTCAAAACTGTTAAAATAGTGTCTGTGAGTATAACAGAACTGATTTAGCAGGTGAAAACCTGAGAAAATCCATTCAAGAAGTAGTTTTTGTTTTGTTTTTGTAGTTTTCTATTCAATGTCATTACAGTATCCAATGACTTAGGACTCCATTTGCAGTTCCTATGCCTTCCACTAGATGTCAACAGTCTTTAGAAATCGTTTCAGGCTTGTATTCTTATAAATGAGGGAGTAAGACCAGTCTGAACGAGTGGACTTTTCCACTGTTCAGACTTCGCAGAGCTTTTTTATACGCATGTTAACTTCTTGTTTACCTTTATATTGACAACGTTTTTGTCCAGTTGAAATATTATAGATAATTTAGGCTAAAAAAACAACCTGAGGATTTGAATATAAACATCGTTTGACATGTTCCTATGAACTTTACGGATACAATTTGGATTTTTTTGTCTGTGTTTTGACTGCATTTGAGCCTGTGGATTACTGAAGAAAATGCGCCAACAAAATTGAGTTTTTGGATATAAAGAGACTTCATCGAACAAAAGGGACATTTATTGAGTAAATGAATGTTTTCTGAGTGCCACCATATGAAGATCATCAAAGGTAAGGGATTCATTTTATCTCTATTTCCGAGTTTTGCAACGCTTCTGCTTGACTGGTTACTGTTTGTAATAATTAGCCAACTGGGCTATGTTCTGGGCTAGGTATGTTCTGGGCTAGGTATGTTCTGGGCTAGGTATGTTCTGGGCTAGGTATGCTCTCGCCGAAAAGCATTTTATCAAATATGACACTATGGTTGTGTCACGACTTCTGCCGTCGTTGCCTCTCCTTGTTCGGGCGGTGCTTGGCGTTCGACGTCACCGGTCTTCTAGCCATCATTGATTATTTTTCATTTTCCATTGGTTTTGTCTTGTCTTCCCACACACCTGTTTTCAATTCCATTCATTACCTGTTGTGTATTTAACCCTCTGTTTCCCCTCATGTCTTTGTCAGAGATTGTTTTATTGTCAGTGTAGTGTGATTGTTGTATAGGTGCGCGTCGGGTCCTCGTACCTATGTTTGTTTGTTTATGTACAGTTAGTGTTATGGAGCATACTCGTTGGACTTTATTAAAAGACTCCATTTTACACTCCATTTGACTCTCCTGCGCCTGACTTCCCTGCCACCTATTACACCTATGCATGACAGGTTGGTTTAACAAAAAGTTAATCTTTAAACCTATGTAAAATATGTTTTGTTTTCTGAATTTTTATAATGGGCATTTCTGTACTTGAATTTGGCGCTCTGCAATCTCACTGGATATTGGTCAGATGGGACGCTAGCTTCCCACGTACCCTAGAGAAGTTAATATCCTACGTCTGTTTCTCTTCCACTGACCTTCACTTTTGTTAATCCTAAACTTTTACTTTGCAGAGCATATAAATGACCTTGTCTATGGATACAAACATTGCCTGGATCTCTCTCTTTGTATTCTAGCTGTCTTCCTTTTCAACCACATCTCATCCTATTTCAGTCTGTCTTTTTACCCTTCCTCAATCCCCCTCTGTCTCTCTCCTTCTCCCTCTCACTTTACCATTCCCTCCCTCCCTCCCTCCCTCCCTCCCTCCCTCCCTCCCTCCCTCCCTCCCTCCCTCCCTCCCCTCCCTCCCTCCCTCCCTCTCCCTTATTCTCTCTCCAGCTGTGGGGTGATGTATGGTTCCTGTCAGTGCTGGAATCAAGTGGATGCCGCTTGTTTTAATTTAGCCCCGGAGCCCAGCGGATCTGGGTCCTTCGCGTCAGGGAAGAGCGATGACCGTGTCCTTTCTCCCTCTGTTTTTACTCTCCACCATCCTCCCTCGCTTCTTCCCTCATTCGCTACAGTGATCAACACGTAGCCTCTGTCCCAAATGCAACCTATTCCCTATATAGTGCCCGACTTTGGACCAGGGCCCCCCTATGGGCCCTGGTGAAAAGAAATTGCACTATGTAGAGAATAGGGTGCTATTTGGGACAGAGCCTAAACTAGAGTAGAACAGGCTCTGTGGGGACACCTGCCTGCTAGCATATCAAAGTCCAGTGTGGTTGCTGACACTTTCTAAAATGATAGTGCCTACCTAATGATCAAAGAGAGACATTATGTCCATGCTAGCATTTGAAGCTAATGTATACCTGACCAGAAAAAACACTCATTTGATGCTAAGCTAACACACACTTTACTCTTCGAACCAAGTGAAGTTGAGAAATGATGCTAATTGGGGCTAGCACCTGTGGTGATTAATCAATAAACATTGATGAAGACTGAGAGGTCCCGGTCTGACAGAGACAATGAGTCCCAAATGGAACCCTATTCCCCATGGGCCTTGGTCAACAGTAGTGCACTGTAGGAAATAGGGTGCCATTTTGGATACAGGAAGATTGAGTGATGATCAGAACATCCTCATCACCTTGATGTGCCATGACAGCTCCCCCTCTCTCTCTCTTTGTCTCATGTCATCTTCCTTTCCCTCCTCACCCCATCCCCTCATCCATTCATCAGCACCATCATTAATATAAATCATTTATCTCCATATTGCTCCGCTGGCACACTGCTCGTATGAGGGCTGTCGTGCAGAGATGGCCTGTTCGTGTGTGTGTGTGTGTGTGTGTGTGTGTGTGTGTGTGTGTGTGTGTGTGTGTGTGTGTGTGTGTGTGTGTGTGTGTGTGTGTGTGTGTGTGTGTGTGTGTGTGTGTGTGTGTGTGTGTGTGTGTGTGTGTGTGTGTGTGTGTGTGTGTGTGTGTGTGTGTGATCTGTGCGTGTGATCAGAGTCTAAGCAACTAAGACGGAGAGAATGAGACAATGGATGGAACAGAAGAGAGGAATGGAAGAGAAAAAATATGCATGCAAAAACAAGCCATTTGACAGAGTAGGCTATTACTTCACTACAACAGGACTGAGATATCTACCCGAATTTACGAACAGAGAAGACATGGATTTTGGACTGGTTAACAATACATGTAGACAGACTAAAACTTTGGGAATATTATGCCATGGAACAAAAGACACATTCTCTATCATTTACTCAACAAGATCTTGTGGTTTTAAAAATGTGACGTTTATCCATGTTTCTCCAATCGTTAAATTTGAAAGTGTTTTTAAATTCCTTGGTTGCTCTTCCTCTGTACATTCCATTTCTCCAAACATAACATTTTTAAGTTGTCTCAACAACGCCCTGGCAAAAACCCATTACACCCCCGTACCACAACGCCCTGGCAAAACCCATTACACCCCTGTACCACAACGCCTGGCAAAAACCATTACACCCCCGTATCACAACGCCCTGGCAAAACCCATTACACCCCGTACCACAATGCCCTGGCAAAAACCCATTACACCCCCGTACCACAACGCTCTGGCAAAAACCCATTACACCCCCGTACCACAACGCCCTGGCAAAACCCATTACACCCCCGTACCACAACGCCCTGGCAAAACCCATTACACCCCGTATCACAACGCCCTGGCAAAATCCATTACACCCCCCGTACCACAACGCCGGGCAAAACCCATTACACCCGCACCACAACGCACAGGCAAAACCCATTACACCCCGTACCACAACACCCTGGCAAAACCCATTACACCACAACGCACAGGCAAAACCCATTACACATCCGTACCACAACAGGCAAACCCATGGCAAAACCCATTACACCCCGTACCACAACGCCCTGGCAAAAACCCATTACAACTCCGTACCACAACGCCCTGGCAAAAATTACACCCATCCACAATGCCCTGGCAAACCCGCACCACAACGCACAGGCAAAACCCATTACACCCCGTACCACAACACCCTGGCAAAACCCATTACACCAAGCACCACAACGCCCTGGCAAAAACCATTACACCCCGTACCACAACGCACAGGCAAAACCCATCGTACCCCGTCCACAACTTCCTAGTAAAAACCCCAAAAAGCTCACTGTTGGCCCCTAGTGGCTGGTGTTGAAAGCATTTGCAGACGTCCTCAAGACGTTGGAAAGACGTCCAATTTCAACGTTTTTTTCTATTCTTCACTCTATTAACAGCATCAATTGAGATGTATGATACATTATGAAGAAGGAAGGTGAGAGATGCAGAGTGAGGAAGAGAGAACAGTAGATGACATATGGTAATTCTGATTGGTTAGAAGGGTAGGAAGAGGCAAGAGACGAGGAACGGAAAGGGAGAAGGGAAGATTAGAGTGAAAGGTAGAGAGACATTTTAGAGGAGGAGTGACAGGGGTTAGTGTAGCATTAGGGAAGCACCTGTGTCTCTCCCTGGTTCTACAGAGCGTACCATGTTTGCATCCCAAATGGCACGCTATAAATATAGTGCACTACCTTTGACCGTACACTATAGCTAATAGGGAGCCATTTGGGACACACCGTAGTACTTCATTTAGCTTGCTGCTTTGTGTTTGGCCCTGGGGCCGAGGCAGAGGAAGTGTTAACTGTTACCTCCAGCTGTCAGTTTGATCTGTGTCACCCTCTGTGTTATATGGATATTCTGCTTATGACACCACAGAGGAGAGGAGTGATGGTTAGATGAGGGTAGGCAGGAGGAGGATGGGAGGGATGGTGGTAAGAGAGAGGGGATGGGGAGGGGAAGGAGGAGGGTTGAAGAGAAGGGAGAGATGGGGAGAGAGCGGAAGGAAGGTTGTTATAAGCAGAGAGGGGTTGGGAGAGAGGAAGAGAGGGAAAGTGGTTAGAGAGAGAGGTGGAGATGGCAACAGACAAGTGGATTGAGAAGGAAGTTAAATGAAGAAAGAGAAAGAGGAGGGTGGAAGAAGGAGAGAAACAGGGATCGACAGAAGAAAGGAAAGAAGGAACTGGAGGGAGAAAAACGAGAGAGAAAACAGGAGAAGACTACAGAGAGGTAAAGAGGAGAAGACTAGAAAGAGGGGTAAAATGAGTAGAGTAGAGAGAGGCAACAGGAGAATACTAGAGAGAGAGTAACAGGAGAATACTAGAGAGAGTTAACAGAATACTAGAGAGAGGTAACAGGAGAATACTAGAGAGAGTTAACAGAATACTAGAGAGAGTTAACAGAATACTAGAGAGAGTTAACAGAATACTAGAGAGAGTTAACAGAATACTAGAGAGAGTAACAGGAGAATACTAGAGAGGTAACAGGAGAATAGTAGAGAGAGGCAACAGGAGAATACTAGAGAGAGGTAACAGGAGAATACTAGAGAGAGTTAACAGAATACTAGAGAGTTAACAGAATACTAGAGAGAGTTAACAGAATACTAGAGAGAGGGTAACAGGAGAATACTAGAGAGAGGTAACAGGAGAATACTAGAGAGAGTTAACAGAATACTAGAGAGAGGTAACAGGAGAATACTAGAGAGAGTTACAGAATACTAGAGAGAGTTAACAGAATACTAGAGAGAGAGGTAACAGGAGAATACTAGATAGAGTTAACAGAATACTAGAGAGAGGTAACAGGAGAATACTAAAGAGAGGTAACAGGAGAATACTAGAGAGAGTTAACAGGAGAATACTAGAGAGAGTAACAGAAGACGAGAGCAAGGTAACAGAAGACAAGAGAGAAGCAACAGGAGAAGACTAGAGAGGTAACAGAAGACAAGAGAGAAGCAACAGGATAAGACTAGAGAGGTAACAGAAACGAGAGAGAGGTAACAGAAGACGAGAGAGGTAACAGAAGACAAGAGAGAAGTAACAGAAGACTAGAGAGAGGTAACAGAAGACTAGAGAGAGGTAACAGAAGACTAGATAGAGGAACAGAAGACTAGATAGTGGGAACAGGAGAAGACTAAAGAGAGGTAACAGAAGACTAGATAGTGGGAACAGGAGAAGGCTAGAGATAAGTAACATGAGAAGACTAGAGAGAGGTAACAGAAGACTAGATAGAGGGAACAGGAGAAGGCTACTAGAGAGAGGTAACAGATGACTAGATAGTAGAGAGAAACAGAAGACTAGATAGAGGGAACAGAAGACTAGATAGTGGGAACATGGAGAATACTAGAGAGAGGTAACAGAAGACTAATACTGGGAGAGAGGTAACTAAGTAACATGAGACTAGAGAGAGGTAACAAATGTAAGACTGGAGACTAGAGAGAGGCAATAAGACTAGAAGACTAGATAAGAGCCTGCTAAATGATTCTAAATGTAAATGTAATGTAAATGTAGGTAACAGGAGAAGAATAGAGAGAGGTAACAGGTGAAGAATAAAGAGAGGTAACAGACGACTAGAGAGGTAATAGAAGACTCGAGAGAGGTAACAGGAGAAAGACTAGGGAGAGGTACAGGAGAGAGAGAGGTAACAGGAGAAGAATAGAGAAAGGTAACAGGAGAATACTAGAGAGAGGTAACAGGAGAATACTAGAGAGAGGTAACAGAAGAATACTAGAGAGAGTTAACAGAATACTAGAGAGAGTTAACAGAATACTAGAGAAGACTAGAGAGAGGTAACAGTAAACTGAGAGAGGTAACTTGAGACTAGAGAGAGGCAAATGTAAGACTAGAGAGAGGTAACAGAAGACTAGATAAGAGCCTGCTAAATGACTTTAAATGTAAAATGTAATGTAAATGTAGGTAACAGGAGAAGAATAGAGAGAGGTAACAGGTGAAGAATAAAGAGAGGTAGACCATCAGAAGAGGTAAGAAGACAGGAGAGGTAACAGGAGAAGACTAGGGAGAGGTAACAGGAGACTGGAGAGAGGTAACAGGAGAAGAATAGAGAAAGGTAACAGGAGAAGACTAGAGAGAGTTAACAGGAGAAGAATAGAGAAAGGTAACAGGAGAATACTAGAGAGAGGTAACAGGAGAAGAATAGAGAAAGGTAACAGGAGAATACTAGAGAGAGGTAACAGAAGAATACTAGAGAGAGTTAACAGAATACTAGAGAGAGTTAACAGAATACTAGAGAGAGGTAACAGGAGAATACTAGAGAAAGGTAACAGGAGAATACTAGAGAGAGTTAACAGAAGACTAGAGAGAGTTAACAGGAGAATACTAGAGAGAGGCAACAGGAGCAAGAATAGAGAAAGGTAACAGGAGAATACTAGAGAGAGGTAACAGGAGAATACTAGAGAAAGGTAACATAAGACTAGAGAGAGTTAACAGAAGACTAGAGAGAGTTAACAGGAGAATACTAGAGAGTAACAGAGAAGAATAGAGAAAGGCAACAGGAGAACACTAGAGAGAGGTAACAGGAGAAGACTAGAAAGGTAAATATAAGACTAAAGAGGCTAAACAGGTGAAGACTCAGCGAGAGTTAACAGAAGACTAGAGAGAGTTAACAGAATACTAGAGAGGTAACAGGAGAATACTAGAGAAAGGTAACAGGAGAAGATTAGAGAGGTAACAGAAGACAAGAGAGAAGCAACAGGATAAGACTAGAGAGGTAACAGAAAACGAGAGAGAGGTAACAGAAGACGAGAGAGGTAACAGAAGACAAGAGAGGGGAAACAGAAGACGAGAGAGGTAACAGAAGACGAGAGAGAGGTAACAGAAGACGAGAGACAGGTAACAGAAGACAAGAGAGGGGAAACAGAAGACGAGAGAGAGGTAACAGAAGACTAGAGACAGGTAACAGAAGACGAGAGACAGGTAACAGAAGACAAGAGAGAGGTAACAGAAGACGAGAGAGAGGTAACAGAAGACTAGAGACAGGTAACAGAAGACGAGAGACAGGTAACAGAAGACTAGAGAGAGGTAACAGTAGACTAGAGAGAGGTAACAGAAGACTAGATAGAGGGAACAGGAGAAGGCTAGAAATAAGTAACACGAGAAGACTAGAGAGAGGTAACAGTAAACTGAGAGAGGTAACTTGAGACGAGAGAGAGGTAATGTAAGACTGGAGAGAGGGGCAACAGAAGACTAGAGTGAATTAACAGCGACAGTGACACTGACAGTGACAGTAACAGTGAAATAATGACTTTAGGGGGAGCAGCAGGTAAGGTAAGGGTTTGGGGGGACATCCATAGCAGGTGGGAGGTGGAGCAGGTAGCTGACCAGTGGTGTCTATTCAGCAGCCTGATGGTCTGAGGGTAGAAACTTTTGGCATGTCTTTCATTTTTCCCATGATGCTCCTGTACTGCCCTTGTCTGAGTGATTGAAGTGGGGAGAACAGGGCATGGTTTGAGTGGCTGGGGTCCCTGATGATCTTGGCCTTCCTGCGACACCTGGTGTTGTAGGTGTCCTGTAGGTCAGGCAGTGTGCACCCAATTGAGTTTTTCGGCTGCATGTATCACCCTCTGAAGAGGCTTGCGGTCCGCGGTGGTGGAGTTGCCATACCAGGATGTGAGGAAGCCTGACAGTATGCTCTCGATGGTGCTCCTGTATAACACTGTGAGAGCCCTTGGGGACAGGCCTAATTTTCTTCAGCATCCAGAGGTTAAAGAGTTGTTGCTGTGCCTTCTTCACTGTGGTGCCCATGTGGTTAGACCATTTCAGCTTCTCTAAGATGTGTACGCTGAGGACTTTGAAGTTATTTACTGTCTCCATCGCGGCCCTGTTGATGAGGATGGGGCGTGTACAACCTGGTTACTTCTGAAGTCCACAATCAGCTCCTTTGTTTTTCTAATGATGAGAGAGAGTTTTTTTATATCTAGCACCATGTCATCAGAGTCTCTAACTCCTCTATGTAGACTGTCTCGTGGTTGTTGGTAATCAACATCATAAGTGAACTTGATGATGCAGTTAGAACTGTGGGAGGCCAAGCAGTCGTGGATATACGAAGAATACAAAAGGGGGACTGAGGACGCACCCTTGTGGGTCCCGCGTTGAGAACTAGTGTAGAGGAGGTAATGTTGCCTACCTGTCAGGAAGTGCAGAGCCCAGCTGCACAGGGAGGAGTTCAGAACCAGAGCCCCAAGCTTTGGAATGAGCTTATGACAGTGACAGTGACAGTGACAGTGACAGTCACAGTCACAGTGACAGTGACAGTGACAGTGACAGTACCAGAGGCAGTGACAGCAGTCACAGTTAGTGACTGTGACTGTGACAGTGACTGTGACAGTGACAGCAACAGTGACAGTAACAGTAACATATACAGTCACAGTCACAGTGACAGTGACAGTGACAGTAGCAGTCACAGTGACAGCAACAGTGACAGTGACAGTGGCAGTGACAGCAGTCACAGTTACAGTGACTGTGACAGTGACAGTGACAGTAACAGTCACAGTAGCAGTAACAGTGACAGCAACAGTGACAGTAACAGTAACATATACAGTCACAGTCACAGTGACAGTGACAGTCACAGTAGCAGTAGCAGTCACAGTGACAGCAACAGTGACAGTGACAGTGGCAGTGACAGTAACAGTAACATATACAGTCACAGTGACAGTGACAGTGGCAAAGAAAGTGACATAGACAGTCACAGTGACGGTGACAGTCACAGTCACAGTTACAGTAAGAGTAACATATACAGTCACATTGACAGTGACAGTAACAATCACAGTAACAGTGACAATCACAGTCATAGTGACAGTAATAGCAACAGTCATAGTGACAGCGACAATGACGTCACAGTCACAGTGACAGTAACAGTAACAGTGACAGTGACAGTGACAGTGACAGTGACAGTAACATTAACAGTCACAGTGACAGCAACAGTAACAGTGACAGTGACAGTGACAGTGACAGAAACATTAACAGTCACAGTGACAGTAACAGTAACATAGACAGTGACAGTGACAGTGACAGTAACAGTGACAATGACAGTGACAGTGACAGTGACATTAACAGTAACAGTGACAGTGACATTAACAGTAACATTAACAGTAACATTAACAGTAACAGTAACAGTGACAGTAACATTAACAGTAACAGTAACAGTAACATTAACAGTAACAGTAACAGTGACAGTGACAGTGACATTAACAGTGACAGTGACAGTGACAGTGACAGTAACAGTAACATTGACAGTCACAGTGACAGTAACAGTAACATTAACAGTGACAGTGACAGTAACATTAACAGTGACAGTGACAGTAACAGTAACATTGACAGTGACAGTCACAGTGACAGTAACAGTAACAGTAACATTGACAGTGACAGTGACAGTAACAGTCACAGTCACAGTGACAGTAACAGTGACAGTGACATTAACAGTAACAGTAACAGTGACAATGACAGTAACATTAACAGTAACAGTAACAGTGACATTAACAGTAACAGTGACAGTGACAGTAACAGTAACATTAACAGTAACAGTAACAGTGACAGTGACAGTAACATTAACAGTGACAGTAACATTAACAGTAACAGTAACAGTAACAGTAACAGTAACAGTAACAGTAACAATGACAGTAACAGTAACATTAACAGTAACAGTAACAGTAACAGTGACAGTAACATTAACAGTGACAGTAACATTAACAGTAACAGTAACAGTAACAGTGACAGTAACATTAACAGTAACAGTAACAGTAACAATGACAGTAACAGTAACATTAACAGTAACAGTAACAGTAACATTGACAGTGACAGTGACAGTAACATTAACAGTGACAGTGACAGTGACAGTAACAGTAACATTGACAGTAACATTAACAGTGACAGTGACAGTGACATTAACAGTGACAGTGACAGTAACATTAACAGTGACAGTGACAGTGGCAAAGAAAGTGACATAGACAGTCACAGTGACGGTGACAGTCACAGTCACAGTTACAGTAAGAGTAACATATACAGTCACATTGACAGTGACAGTGACAGTAATAGCAACAGTCATAGTGACACCGACAATGACGTCACAGTGACAGTAACAGTAACAGTGAGAGTGACAGTAACAGTAACATTAACAGTAACATTAACAGTAACATTAACAGTGACAGTGACAGTGACAGTAACAGTGACAGTGCCAGTAACATTGACAGTGACAGTGACAGTAACAGTAACAGTAACAGTAACAGTGACAGTAACAGTGGCAGTGACAGTAACATTAACAGTAACAGTGACAGTGACAGTAACAGTGACAGTAACAGTAACAGTAACAGTGACAGTAACAGTAACAGTAACATTAACAGTAACAGTAACAGTAACAGTGACAGTGACAGTGACAGTAACATTAACAGTAACAGTAACAGTGAAGTGACATTAACAGTAACAGTGACAGTGACAGTAACATTAACAGTAACAGTAACAGTAACAGTGACAGTAACATTAACAGTGACAGTGACAGTAACAGTAACAGTAACAGTGACAGTAACAGTAACAGTAACAGTAACAATGACAGTAACAGTAACATTAACAGTAACAGTGACAGTAACATTAACAGTGACAGTGACAGTAACATTGACAGTGACAGTGACAGTAACATTAACAGTGACAGTGACAGTGACAGTAACATTAACAGTGACAGTGACAGTAACAATAACAGTAACAATGACAGTAACAGTAACATTAACAGTGACAGTGACAGTAACATTAACAGTGACAGTGACAGTAACAGTAACATTGACAGTGACAGTGACAGTAACAGTAACATTAACAGTGACAGTGACAGTAACATTAACAGTGACGGTGACAGTAACAGTAACATATACAGTCACAGTGACAGTGACAGTGGCAAAGAAAGTGACATAGACAGTCACAGTGACGGTGACAGTCACAGTCACAGTTACAGTAACACTGACAGTGACAGTGACAGTCACAGTGACAGTGACAGTGACAGTGACAGTAACATTAACAGTGACAGTGACAGTGACAGTAACATTGACAGTGACAGTGACAGTGACAGTAACAGTAACATTAACAGTGACAGTGACAGTAACATTAACAGTGACAGTGACAGTAACAGTAACATTGACAGTGACAGTGGCAGTGACAGTCACAGTGACAGTGACAGTGACAGTCTATACAGACTGTAAGGAGTTGTAGGTGTTGTTCCAGTTTAGATGGTTTAGGTAGTATTGTTTATTAAGTCTCTCACCATAGCAGTCATTCTGAGTGCAGGCTGTGAGTGATAACATATTCAATCGTTTGATATTAATAATGGAAAGATCAACTCACAGTCAAAAGAACAAATCGTTGGCATTAGACACATTTATTTAATTTGAGTCAGAGACCATAACTTTCGATAATCCATTAATTCCATTTATTCCTGCACTATGTGATCAATGATCAGTTCTGAAGATATTCTTCTTCTCTGACTGCAGCATGATCTATTTAGTGGATGGAGCGCGTTGCCGGAGCCGCTGATCCGGATGTAGAATTCATTGCGGCCAGCAGGTCAAGTGAACAACTAAAATTAACGAGTCACTCTGAAAAAATGTTTAACGACTCTTGCATCAGTAAAAGGATTTTGCGAACTGCACATAACTTTTGGGATATCCTCTGGATTCTGGATTCTGAAAACAAGTACTAATCACTTAACCTGTTGTGACTAGGGGGCACTATTTTCATTTTTGGAAAAATAACGTTCCCAAAGTAAACGGGATATTTTGTCAGGACAAGATGCACGAATATGCATATGACTGACCGCTTAGGATAGAAAACACTCTAAAGTTTCCAAAACTGTAAAAATATTTTCTGTGAGTATAAAAGAACTGAAATCCAATCCGGATGCCACATGTTTTGAAAGCTCTGTGTTCCAATGCAGTGAATGGGCTATGAACCAGATTACTTTTCTGCGTATTCCTAAAGGTGTCTACAGCATTGTGAGGTAGTTTTTACGCACAAAGACTGAGGATAACTAGGACATAACTAAAGACTGAGGATAACCAGGA
>NW_026280909.1:0-2807 GCF_023373465.1 Oncorhynchus keta | reverse complement strand
TCTAGCTGGTCTGTCATAATAATAGAGACAGTAGATCTAGCTGGTCTGTCATAATATAATAGAGACAGTAGATCTGGCTGGTCTGTCATAATATAATAGAGACAGTAGATCTACCTGGTCTGTCAAAATATAATAGAGACAGTAGATCTAGCTGGTCTGTCATAAAATAATAGAGACAGTAGATCTAGCTGGTCTGTCATAATGTAACAGAGACAGTAGATCTAGCTGGTATGTCATACAACAGAGACAGTAGATCTAGCTGGTCTGTCAAAAATATAATAGAGACAGTAGATCTAGCTGGTCTGTCATGAATATAATAGAGACAGTAGATCTACCTGGTCTGTCATAATATAATAGAGACAGTAGATTTGGCGGGTCTGTCATAATATAATAGAGACAGTAGATCTACAAATTCAGCCTATTTATAATATAACAGAGACAGTAGATCTAGCTGGTCTGTCATAAAATAATATAGACAGTAGATCTAGCTGGTCTGTCATGAAATAATAGAGACAGTAGATCTAGCTGGTCTGTCATAATATAATAGAGACAGTAGATCTAGCTGGTATGTCATGCAACAGAAACAGTAGATCTAGCTGGTCTGTCATAAAATAGAGACAGTAGATCTAGCTGGTCTGTCATAATATAATAGAGACAGTAGATTTGGCTGGTCTGTCATAATATAATAGAGACAGTAGATCTACCTGGTCTGTCAAAATATAATAGAGACAGTAGATCTAGCTGGTCTGTCATAAAATAATAGAGACAGTAGATCTAGCTGGCTGTCATAATGTGGGTAACAGAGAAAGTAGATCTAGATGATATGTCATACAACAGAGACAGTAGATCTAGCTGGTCTGTCAAAAATAATAGAGACAGTAGATCTAGCTGGTCTGTCATGAAATAATAGAGACAGTAGATCTACCTGGTCTGTCATAATATAATAGAGACAGTAGATTTGGCGGGTCTGTCATAATATAATAGAGACAGTAGATCTACCTGGTCTGTCATAATATAACAGAGACAGTAGATCTAGCTGGTCTGTCATAAAAATAATATAGACAGTAGATCTAGCTGGTCTGTCATGAAATAATAGAGACAGTAGATCTAGCTGGTCTGTCATAATATAATAGAGACAGTAGATCTAGCTGGTATGTCATGGTCTGTCAGAAACAGTAGATCTAGCTGGTCTGTCATAAAATAGAGACAGTAGATCTAGCTGGTCTGTCATAATATAATAGAGACAGTAGATTTGGCTGGTCTGTCATAATATAATAGAGACAGTAGATCTACCTGGTCTCTGTCAAAATATAATAGAGAAAGTAGATCTAGCTGGTCTGTCATAAAATAATAGAGACAGTAGATCTAGCTGGTCTGTCATAATGTAACAGAGACAGTAGATCTTGCTGGTATATCAATAGAATAGAGACAGTAGATCTACCTGGTCTGTCAAAAATAATAATAGACACAGTAGATCTAGCTGGTCTGTCATGAAATAATAGAGACAGTAGATCTAGCTGGTCTGTCATAATGTAACAGAAGTATCTCTGGTCTGTCATACAATAGAGACAGTAGATCTACTCTGGTCTGTCATAATATAATAGAGACAGTAGATTTGGCGTCATAATATAATAGAGACAGTAGATCTAGCTGGTCTGTCATAATATAATAGAGACAGTAGATCTACCTGGTCTGTCATAATATAATAGAGACAGTAGATCTAGCTGGTCTGTCATAAAATAATATAGACAGTAGATCTAGCTGGTCTGTCATGAATATAATAGACACAGTAGATCTTGCTGGTCTATCCTAATAGAATAGAGACAGTAGATCTACCTGGTTCGTCAAAATATAATAGATACAGCAGATATAGCTGGTCTGTCATAATATAATAGACACAGTAGATCTAGCTGGTCTGTCATAATGTAACAGAGACAGTAGATCTCGCTGGTCTGTCATAAATTAATAGAGACAGATCTAGCTGGTCTGTCATAAATTAGAGACAGTAGATCTAGCTATTCAATATAACATTGCAGATCTAGCTGGTATGTCATACAACAGAGACAGTAGACTTAGCTGGTCTGTCATAAAATAATAGAGACAGTAGATCTAGCTGGGTCTGCTTGAAATAATAGAAACAGTAGATCTAGCTGGTATGTCATACAAATAGAGACAGTATATCTAGCTGGTCTGTCATAAAATAATAGAGACAGTGGATCAGCTGGTCTGGTCATAAAATAATAGAGACAGTAGATCTATCTGGTCTGTCATGATATAATAGAGACAGATTTGGCTATTGGTCTGTCATAAAATAATAGAGACAGTAGATCTAGCTGGTCTGTCATGAAATAATAGAGACAGTAGATCTAGCTGGTCTGTCATAATATAATAGAGACAGTAGATCTAGCTGGTATGTCAAATGCAACAGAGACAGTAGATTTGGCGGGTCTGTCATGAATATAATAGAGACAGTAGATCTAGCTGGTCTGTCATAATATAATAGAGACAGTAGATCTAGCTGGTCTGTCATAATATAACAGAGACAGTAGATCTACCTGGTCTGTCATAATATAATAGAGACAGTAGATCTGGCTGGTCTGTCATAATATAATAGAGACAGTAGATCTACCTGGTCTGTCATAATATAACAGAGACAGTAGATCTAGCTGGTCTGTCATAAATATAATATAGACAGTAGATCTAGCTGGTCTGTCATGAAATAATAGAGACAGTAGATCTAGCTGGTCTGTCATAATGTAACAGAGACAGTAGATCTAGCTGGTATGTCATACAACAGAGACAGTAGA
>NW_026280908.1:0-3103 GCF_023373465.1 Oncorhynchus keta | reverse complement strand
TCCTGCTCAGCCAGTCTGTACCAGTCCATCAGTGATGTGTCGGGGCTCAACTTTGTGCATCTCACAAACTCAGCTGTGTGACACATTGAGAGACTGCCCTGATGGTTTTGATGAGGAGTCCTGCATTACTAAATGTCCAAACCGAGGTAGATATATTAATGCGTTCTGATATTTGATACTGCTTTGCCACCCAGAAAACCCCTTTAACCCTCTTAACCTTTCTTCATGGTCCCTCTTATGTGTGTCTCCCAGGTGAGTTCCGGTGTAAGGACAGGAGGAAATGTATTAAGAGGAGTCTGGTTTGTGATGGACGCGCTCATTGCCATGATGGCTCAGATGAGATTGGCTGTCCAACGATCGCTGCTCCAACATCCCAAACTGCGGCCCTGAAGTGCCGTATGGGTTCTAGACTGTGCAAGGATGGGAGAGAGTGTGTCCTGCACAGCCATGTTTGTGATGGAGAGGTGGACTGTAAGGATGGATCAGATGAACAGGACTGTGGAGGTGAGTCTGATTTCTGACTGGTCAGTCGGGACGTTTTCTAAATCGACTAAGTGTCTGACGGTGTTTATAAAATGGCATGACGTCCCAAAAATGGGGAGCCGGACAGAACTGCCACTTGCAGTACACGGTCAAGAATGTGACAAAGGTTATACAATGTTTTTGTAGGGCTGTCAGAGTTAATCAGTTAACGTAAGTTAATCTTTTGACATTTTAGTGCGCATTTTCTTTATCGCGAATAAGCGCATTGTCTGAGTGTGTAACATTAGGTCAAAAGACATCTCAAATCTACAATGCCATGTAATGCATATTAACATTGCAGGTAAAGAAAGTGTGCGTTGTCAATTTACCTAATTTTGCTAACCGTTACCTTAGACAAAGTCAAGACATCAATATTCTTGTAATGTTTTTGAAGTTCAAGTGCAGTCGCAAAAACCAAGCACCATAATGTAACTGGCTCTAATGAGGACCGCCACAGGAATGGACGACCCAGAGTTACCCCTGATGCAAAGGATAAGTTCATTAGATTTACCAGCCTCAGAAATTGCAGCCCAAATAAATGCTTCACATAGTTCAAGTAAGACGCATCTCAACATCAACTGGTCAGAGGAGACTGCGAATCCAGCCACCATGGTCGAATTGCTGCAAAGAAACCACTACTAAAGGACACCAATAAGAAAGACTTGCTTGAGCCAAGAAACACAAGCAGTGGAAATTTGTCCTTTTGGTCCGAGTCCAAATTGGAGATTTTTGGTTCCAACCGCTATGTCTTTGCGAGAACGGATCTCTGCATGTGTTTTTTCCACCATAAAGCATGAAGGAGGTGGTGTTACGGTGTGGGGCTGCTTTGCTGGTGACACGGTCACAGCATTCTGCAGCGATACGCCATACCATCTGGTTTGGGCTTAGTGGGACTGTCATTTTGTTTTAACAGGACAATGACCCAACACAACTCCAGGCTATTTTAACAATACGGAGAGTGATTGAGTACTGCATCAGATGACCTGGCTTCCACAATCCCCGACCTCAACCAAATTGAGATGGTTTGGGATGAGTTGGACCGCAGAGTGAAGGGAAAGCAGCCAACAAGTGCTCACCATATGTGGGAACTCAAGACTTGGAAAAGCATTGCAGGTGAAGCTGGTTGAGCGAATGCCAAGTGTGCAAAGCTGTCAAAGCAAAGGATGGCTATTTGAAATGTATATTTAGATTTTAACACTATTCTGAAACCGTGGATTGATGGCAGCATTTGCAAAACTGAAAGCACAAACCACTGCTTTTAATCAGGGCAAGGTGACCGGAAACATGACCGACTACACAGTGTAGCTATTCCCTCAAAGGCAATCAAACAAGCTAAGCGTCAGTATAGAGACAAAGTAGTCGCAATTCAATGCCAGACTGCATCCCCAGCCGCGTCCTCAGAGCATGCGCAGACCGGCTGGCTGGTGTGTTTACGGACATAATCAATCCTTATCCCAGTCTGCTGTTCCCACATGCTTCAAGAGGGCCACCATTGTTTCTGTTCCCAAGAAAGCTAAGGTCACTGAGCTAAATGACTATCCGCTTCGTAACACTCCCTTCCGTGCTTTGCGAGACTAATCAAGGACCATATCACCTCCACCCTACCTGACACCCTAGATCTACTCCAATTTGCCTTCCGCCCCAATAGGTCCACAGACAATGCAATCACACTGCCCTAACCCATCTGGACAAGAGGAATACCTATGTAAGAATGCTGTTCATCGACTACAGCTCAGCATTTAACATCATAGTACCCCCAACTCGTCATTAAGCTCGAGACCCTGGGTCTCGACCCCGCCCCTGTGAAACAGGGTCCTGGAATTCCTGACGGGCCGCCCCCAGGTGGTGAGGGTAGGTAACATCTCCACCCCCCTGATCCTTCACACTGGGGCCCCACAAGAGTGCGTTCTCAGCCCTCTCCTGTTCACGCATGACCATGCCCGCCTCCAACTCAATCATCAAGTTTGCAGACACTACAGTGGTAGGCTTGATTGCCAACAATAACGAGACGGCCTACAGGGAGGAGGTGAAGGCCCTCTCAGTGTGGTCAGGAAAATAACCTCACACTCGACGTCAACAAAACAAAGGAGATGATCGTGGACTTCAGGAAACAGCAGACGGAGGAGCCCCCTATCCACGTCGACGGGACAGTCGTGGAGAAGGTGGGAAGTTAAGTTCCTTGGCGTACACATCACGGACAACTGAAATGGTCCACCCACACAGACAGCATGGTGAAGGCGCAGCAGCCCTAACCTCAGGCGGCTGAAGAAACTTGGCTCGTCACCAAACACACTCACAAACTTTTAGATGCACAATCGAGAACATCCTGTCGGGCTGTTGCCTGGTACGGCAACTGCTCCGCCCACAACCGTAAGGCTCTCCAGAGGGTAGTGAGCTCTGCACAACGCATCACTGGGGCAAACTACCTGCCCTCCAGGACAACTACACCACCCGATGTCACTGGAAGGCCAAAAAGATCAAGGACAACAACCACCCGAGCCACTTCCTGTTCAACCAACATTATTCATTCCTTTACACTTGTGTGTGTGTATAAGGTAGTTGTTGTGAAATTGTTAGATTA